>NC_084583.2:3367500-3450000 GCF_033978685.3 Nerophis lumbriciformis
TAACCACATATTGTGTGTATGTGCGTTCTGATCACTCATTGCAGCTACCAGTAAAGAACCATATCATCCAATCCAGCCTGTGTGTGGGTTCTTGGCGGGACGGGTACACAGCAGTTACATATATATACATACATATATATATATATATACATATATACATACATACATATGTATGTACTTGGCTCCCCTGACAGCACGTCACTGGTATATATACAGGTAAAAGCCAGTAAATTAGAATATTTTGAAAAACTTGATTTATTTCAGTAATTGCATTCAAAAGGTGTAACTTGTACATTATATTTATTCATTGCACACAGACTGATGCATTCAAATGTTTATTTCATTTAATTTTGATGATTTGAAGTGGCAACAAATGAAAATCCAAAATTCCATGTGTCACAAAATTAGAATATTACTTAAGGCTAATACAAAAAAGGGATTTTTAGAAATGTTGGCCAACTGAAAAGTATGAAAATGAAAAATATGAGCATGTACAATACTCAATACTTGGTTGGAGCTCCTTTTGCCTCAATTACTGCGTTAATGCGGCGTGGCATGGAGTCGATGAGTTTCTGGCACTGCTCAGGTGTTATGAGAGCCCAGGTTGCTCTGATAGTGGCCTTCAACTCTTCTGCGTTTTTGGGTCTGGCATTCTGCGTCTTCCTTTTCACAATACCCCACAGATTTTCTATGGGGCTAAGGTCAGGGGAGTTGGCGGGCCAATTTAGAACAGAAATACCATGGTCCGTAAACCAGGCACGGGTAGATTTTGCGCTGTGTGCAGGCGCCAAGTCCTGTTGGAACTTGAAATCTCCATCTCCATAGAGCAGGTCAGCAGCAGGAAGCATGAAGTGCTCTAAAACTTGCTGGTAGACGGCTGCGTTGACCCTGGATCTCAGGAAACAGAGTGGACCGACACCAGCAGATGACATGGCACCCCAAACCATCACTGATGGTGGAAACTTTACACTAGACTTCAGGCAACGTGGATCCTGTGCCTCTCCTGTCTTCCTCCAGACTCTGGGACCTCGATTTCCAAAGGAAATGCAAAATTTGCATGGTTGGGTGATGGTTTGGGGTGCCATGTCATCTGCTGGTGTCGGTCCACTCTGTTTCCTGAGATCCAGGGTCAACGCAGCCGTCTACTAGCAAGTTTTAGAGCACTTCATGCTTCCTGCTGCTGACCTGCTCTATGGAGATGGAGATTTCAAGTTCCAACAGGACTTGGCGCCTGCACACAGCGCAAAATCTACCCGTGCCTGGTTTACGGACCATGGTATTTCTGTTCTAAATTGGCCCGCCAACTCCCCTGACCTTAGCCCCATAGAAAATCTGTGGGGTATTGTGAAAAGGAAGATGCAGAATGCCAGACCCAAAAACGCAGAAGAGTTGAAGGCCACTATCAGAGCAACCTGGGCTCTCATAACACCTGAGCAGTGCCAGAAACTCATCGACTCCATGCCACGCCGCATTAACGCAGTATTTGAGGCAAAAGGAGCTCCAACCAAGTATTGAGTATTGTACATGCTCATATTTTTCATTTTCATACTTTTCAGTTGGCCAACATTTCTAAAAATCCCTTTTTTGTATTAGCCTTAAGTAATATTCTAATTTTGTGACACACGGAATTTTGGATTTTCATTTGTTGCCACTTCAAATCATCAAAATTAAATGAAATAAACATTTGAATGCATCAGTCTGTGTGCAATGAATAAATATAATGTACAAGTTACACCTTTTGAATGCAATTACTGAAATAAATCAAGTTTTTCAAAATATTCTAATTTACTGGCTTTTACCTGTATGTATATATATATATATATATACACACACACACACACACACACATACACAGCTTGAGCAGTAACACTGTGTTTAAATATAGAAAAACAAAACACTGCTTTAATTAAGTGATTCTTTGGCGTACCACTTGGTAGAGCCAGCGTACCACCAGTGGCACACGCACCACAGTTTGAGCATCCTTGCACTAGAGCTCTTCCACGATGCACCTATCATGACTTTTGATGATATTTACCGACCGTGATGAGCTTCACATTAACGTCTTCATACATACCGCGATTCGGCTCATTATATTGGCTCATTATTGCTCATTAACAAGGATAATTGCATGCATCTGGGACACTCCACTCTTGCAAGCAGACAACAGGAAGGTGGGCCGCACCGCAAAACTACAACAACCCCTTGAAACATTTCACCAAAAACGCACTCGGAACTGTCAAAACGTGACGCGGCGTCTCCGCACGCCGCCTCCGTCCCCAGCACGCGTGATTACGCTCACGTTTTTGAGTGATAATGTTTGCTTCCGATTGTCTCGGGCCGCGCGGTGTTTGGGAAATAAAAGTGTCAAGCCCAATCCCAGGGCGACGGTAGAACCTCCGCTGCGTGCCGGCAGCACATAAAACTAGCTGTTTTGTTTAACTCAGCCAGTAAAGTTTTTGATTCAGAGGCTGTCACCGGGCTTGTTTGCTTCACAGCCCAGACTTTTTTGTTTTTTCTTCTGGAAACATGAAAAAACAAGGTTTTTTCTTGATATACAGTCTTCCATAAAGTCCCGACGTATTACAGAGACTAACTAAGCCGGGGTAAAACCACATAAATGTCAGTTATTTTGGGGGGTTCGTTTTGGCCTCCGGGGTTCCATTTTACAAGATGCTAAAAAAAAATTTAAAAAAAATGGAACCCTCCAAGGGTCCGAATGTCTCTATTTATTGAAAATATAAACATCAAAACTGACTAGAACGTGGTCATTGTAGCCCAAAACAACCGTATCTACTAAGATCTAAATAACAAGAGCCAAAATAGCGTGTGCAAACTAATAAATGTACTATAGTGAGGTGGCGACTTGTCCAGGGTGTACCCCGCCTTCCGCTCCGAATGCAGCTGAGATAGGCTCCAGCACCCCTCGCCACCCCGAAAGGGACAAGCGGTAGAAAATGGATGGATGGATAAACATCAAAACTGACTAGAACGTGAACATTATAGCCCAAAACAACCGTATCTACAAACCCCGTTTCCATATGAGTTGGGAAATTGTGTTAGATGTAAATATAAACGGAATACAATGATTTGCAAATCATTTTCAACCCATATTCAGTTGAATGCACTACAAAGACAAGATATTTGATGTTCAAACTCATAAATAAATCATTTTTTTGGCAAATAATAATTAACTTAGTATTTCATGGCTGCAACATGTGCCAAAGTAGTTGGGAAAGGGCATGTTCACCACTGTGTTACATGGCCTTTCCTTTTAACAACACTCAGTAAACGATAGGGAACTGAGGTGACACATTTTTTAAGCTTCTCAGGTGGAATTCTTTCCCATTCTTGCTTGATGTACAGCTTAAGTTGTTCAACAGTCCGGGGGGTCTCCTTTGTGGTATTTTAGGCTTCATATTGCGCCACACATTTTCAATGGGAGACAGGTCTGGACTACAGGCAGGCCAGTCTAGTACCCGCACTCTTTTACTAGGAAGCCACGTTGATGTAACACGTGGCTTGGCATTGTCTTGCTGAAATAAGCAGGGGCGTCCATGGTAACGTTGCTTGGATGGCAACATATGTTACTCCAAAACCTGTATGTACCTTTCAGCATTAATGGCGCCTTCACAGATGTGTAAGTTACCCATGTCTTGGGCACTAATACACCCCCATACCATCACAGATGCTGGCTTTTCAACTTTGCGCCTATAACAATCCGGATGGTTCTTTTCCTCTTTGGTCCGGAGGACACGACGTCCACAGTTTCCAAAAACAATTTGAAATGTGGACTCGTCAGACAACAGAACACTTTTCCACTTTGTATCAGTCCATCTTAGATGAGCTCAGGCCCAGCGAAGCCGACGGCGTTTCTGGGTGTTGTTGATCAACGGTTTTCGTCTTGCATAGGAGAGTTTGAACTTGCACTTATAGATGTAGCGACCAACTGTAGTTACTGATAGTGGGTTTCTGAAGTGTTCCTGAGCCCATGTGGTGATATCCTTTACACACTGATGTCGCTTGTTGATGCAGTACAGCCTGAGGGATCGAAGGTCACAGGCTTAGCTGCTTACGTGCAGTGTTTTATCCAGATTCTCTGAACCCTTTGATAATATTACCGACCGTAGATGGTGACATTTCTAAATTCCTTGCAATAGCTGGTTGAGAAAGGTTTTTCTTAAACTGTTCAACAATTTGCTCACGCATTTGTTGACAAAGTGGTGACCCTCGCCCCATCCTTGTTTGTGAATGACTGAGCATTTCATGGAATCTACTTTTATACCCAATCATGGCACCCACCTGTTCCCAATTTGCCTGCACACCTGTGGGATGTTCCAAATAAGTGTTTGATGAGAATTCCTCAACTTTATCAGTATTTATTGCCACCTTTCCCAACTTCTTTGTCACCTGTTGCTGGCATCAAATTCTAAAGTTAATGATTATTTGCAACAAAAAAAAAGTTTATCAGTTTGAACATCAAATATGTTGTCTTTGTAGCATTTTCAACTGAATAAGGGTTTTGAAAATGATTTGCAAATCATTGTATTCCGTTTGTATTTACATCTAACACAATTTCCCAACTCATATGGAAACGGGGTTTGTACATGACGAAAATATTTTTTACCTCAAATAGGTGAAATTAGATAATCTCCCACGGCACACCAGACTGTATCTCATGCGGCACGGTGGTTGAAAAACACTGATCTGGATGACAGAACCCATTGTCGGAATGATCCAGGCACAAAAAAATGCATGTTGCAAAAAGGTTTTTTCATATGGGATATATATATATATGTGTTTTATATTAGAAATTGGCAGTAGGCACCAAAATGTATCTTTTCTGTTTGTTTTAATCAGCCCCTTAAGTCATCCAGCATTTATGAAATTATAAAACATCATTGCTGAATAGACGTCTGTTTTATTTCTGACAGTCGAAGTTGAAGTTGGCACGTTCTGTAAATGGTAAATAAAAACAGAACACAATGATTTGCAAATCCATTTCAATCTATATTCAATTAAATAGACTGCAAAGACAAGATACTCAACGTTCAAACTTTGTTATTTTTTTGCAAATATTAGCTCATTTGGAATTTGATGCCTATAGTCGGACTCACCTCGACGCACAGCAAGGGCTCTGGAACCAGTTCTCTCGAGAGGGGATGGACTCTCTTCCACTCTGGCGTTGCCAGCAGTGAGAGGCGACGGGCTGGGGTGGCAATTCTTGTTGCCCCCCGGCTCAGAGCCTGCATGTTGGAGTTCAACCCGGTGGACGAGAGGGTAGCTTCCCTCCGCCTTCGGGTGGGGGGACGGGTCCTGACTGTTGTTTGCGCTTACGCGCCAAACAGCAGCTCAGAGTACCCACCCTTTTTGGATTCACTCGAGGGAGTACTGGAGAGTGCTCCCCCGGGTGATTCCCTCGTTCTACTGGGGGACTTCAACGCTCATATTGGCAACGACAGTGAAACCTGGAGAGGCGTGATTGGGAAGAATGGCCGCCCGGATCTGAACCCAAGTGGTGTTTTGTTATTGGACTTTTGTGCCCGTCACGGATTGTCAATAACGAACACCATGTTCAAGCATAAGGGTGTCCATATGTGCACTTGGCACCAGGACACCCTAGGCCGCAGTTCTATGATCGACTTTGTAGTTGTGTCATCGGATTTGCGGCCTCATGTTTTGGACACTCAGGTGAAGAGAGGGGCGGAGCTTTCTACCGATCACCACCTGGTGGTGAGTTGGCTGCGATGGTGGGGGAGGATGCCGGACAGACCTGGCAGGCCCAAACGCATTGTGAGGGTTTGCTGGGAACGTCTGGCAGAGTCTCCTGTCAGAGAGAGTTTCAATTCCCACCTCCGGAAGAACTTTGAACATGTCACGAGGGAGGTGCTGGACATTGAGTCCGAGTGGACCATGTTCCGCACCTCTATTGTCGAGGCGGCTGATTGGAGCTGTGGCCGCAAGGTAGTTGGTGCCTGTCGTGGCGGTAATCCTAGAACCCGTTGGTGGACACCGGCGGTGAGGGATGCCGTCAAGCTGAAGAAGGAGTCCTATCGGGTTCTTTTGGCTCATGGGACTCCTGAGGCAGCGGACAGGTACCGACGGGCCAAGCGGTGTGCGGCTTCAGCGGTCGCGGAGGCAAAAACTCGGACATGGGAGGAGTTCGGGGAAGCCATGGAAAACGACTTCCGGACGGCTTCGAAGCGATTCTGGACCACCATCCACCGCCTCAGGAAGGGGAAGCAGTGCACTACCAACACCGTGTATGGTGCGGATGGTGTTCTGCTGACCTCGACTGCGGAAGTTGTGGATCGGTGGAGGGAATACTTCGAAGACCTCCTCAATCCCACCAACACGTCTTCCTATGAGGAAGCAGTGCTTGAGGAATCTGTGGTGGGCTCTCCTATTTCTGGGGCTGAGGTTGCTGAGGTAGTTAAAAAGCTCCTCGGTGGCAAGGCCCCGGGGGTGGATGAGATCCGCCCGGAGTTCCTTAAGGCTCTGGATGCTGTAGGGCTGTCTTGGTTGACAAGACTCTGCAGCATCGCGTGGACATCGGGGGCAGTACCTCTGGATTGGCAGACCGGGGTGGTGGTTCCTCTCTTTAAAAAGGGGAACCGGAGGGTGTGTTCTAACTATCGTGGGATCACACTCCTCAGCCTTCCCGGTAAGGTCTATTCAGGTGTACTGGAGAGGAGGCTACGCCGGATAGTCGAACCTCGGATTCAGGAGGAACAGTGTGGTTTTCGTCCTGGTCGTGGAACTGTGGACCAGCTCTATACTCTCGGCAGGGTCCTTGAGGGTGCATGGGAGTTTGCCCAACCAGTCTACATGTGCTTTGTGGACTTGGAGAAGGCATTCGACCGTGTCCCTCGGGAAGTCCTGTGGGGAGTGCTCAGAGAGTATGGGGTTTCGGACTGTCTGATTGTGGCGGTCCGCTCCCTGTATGATCAGTGTCAGAGCTTGGTTCGCATTGCCGGCAGTAAGTCGGACACGTTTCCGGTGAGGGTTGGACTCCGCCAAGGCTGCCCTTTGTCACCGATTCTGTTCATAACTTTTATGGACAGAATTTCTAGGCGCAGTCAAGGCGTTGAGGGGATCCGGTTTGGTGGCTGCAGGATTAGGTCTCTGCTTTTTGCAGATGATTTGGTCCTGATGGCTTCATCTGGCCAGGATCTTCAGCTCTCACTGGATCGGTTCGCAGCTGAGTGTGAAGCGACTGGGATGAGAATCAGCACCTCCAAGTCCGAGTCCATGGTTCTCGCCCGGAAAAGGGTGGAGTGCCATCTCCGGGTTGGGGAGGAGATCTTGCCCCAAGTGGAGGAGTTCAAGTACCTCGGAGTCTTGTTCACGAGTGAGGGAAGAGTGGATCGTGAGATCGACAGGCGGATCGGTGCGGCGTCTTCAGTAATGCGGACGCTGTATCGATCCGTTGTGGTGAAGAAGGAGCTGAGCCGGAAGGCAAAGCTCTCAATTTACCGGTCGATCTACGTTCCCATCCTCACCTATGGTCATGAGCTTTGGGTTATGACCGAAAGGACAAGATCACGGGTACAAGCGGCCGAAATGAGTTTCCTCCGCCGGGTGGCGGGGCTCTCCCTTAGAGATAGGGTGAGAAGCTCTGTCATCCGGGGGGAGCTCAAAGTAAAGCCGCTGCTCCTCCACATCGAGAGGAGCCAGATGAGGTGGTTCGGGCATCTGGTCAGGATGCCACCCGAGCGCCTCCCTAAGGAGGTGTTTAGGGCATGTCCGACCGGTAGGAGGCCACGAGGAAGACCCAGGACACGTTGGGAAGACTATGTCTCCCGGCTGGCCTGGGAACGCCTCGGGATCCCCCGGGAGGAGCTGGACGAAGTGGCTGGGGAGAGGGAAGTCTGGGCTTCCCTGCTTAGGCTGCTGCCCCCGCGACCCGACCTCGGATAAGCGGAAGAAGATGGATGGATGGATGGAATTTGATGCCTGCAACATGTTGCAAAAAAGCTGGCACAAGTGGCAAAAAAGACTGAGGGAAGTTGAGGAATGCTCATCAAAACGCGTATTTTGGTGGTGGGGTGGTCATGATTGGGTATAAAAGCAGCTTCCGTGAAATGCTCAGTCATTCACAAAACAAGGACGGGGCGAGGGTCACCACTTTGTGAACAAATGCGTGAGCAAATTGTCCAACAGTTTAAGAACAACATTTCTCAACGACAAAAAAATAAAAAAATGGGGAAACGGTACTTTTCAAACAGAGTGTAATACCATTTTTGATTCATTAGTACTGTGATACTATATTAGTATGGGTATACCATACAACTCTAGTCATTACATACAATTCTATTTAAATGGGCACTATTGTGTGTATGTCTTTACCATTTTAACGGTGTTATATACTGAAGTTTGTGACCTCTCTGAAATAAGTCCATATGCGGTCAAGGCACCTAAACGTTTCCTCGCATGTCAGGCTCAAAAGGCTATTCGTTTTTTCTTTGCCGTTATCAGGAGAGGGTACAGTATAATCCCTGGCGAAGAAAATAAGCTGTCACGTTCGTTGTTGACAAGGGCGTGGAGGAGGACGTAAATACTATGAGGGGGTAACCAAAAAAAAAAAAAAAAGAAAGCGAAAATCAATGATGGACACAAAGGTCAGTGTCGTCTTTTGGAGAAAAAAAACAGAAAAGCCCATCTTTTCAAGTGCAAGAAGTGTCTGGACCCCAGGATGCAGAGATGGCAGGCAAAGTGCAAGTAATCGTTCCTTTAATGACAAACTTTCAACGCCTCCGAATTTGGTAATGAAATCTACATCTAATCAAACTGATGTTTAAAAAAAAAAGTACATTACTTACAGTATTAACACTTCCAAAGGCGCAACATACGACTCGACTGGCACAGTGAAGACTACTTCCTAGCAAGGGAGCATGAAAGTACAAAGCGCAAAAGTCAGGTCGAGAGGACGGGGCTGGCATATAAAGCGGGAACAGGTTTTTCCTGCTTGCCAATCGGGAATAGATGCAGAAACCAGCGCCCGGATAACACGAGGGGTGGTAAAAAAGAGGCCGACAGGGAAGGGAAACAAAAATAAGAGTGCTGGGAAGGAAATAAAACAAAATACCAGAAACGAGGTACCGTAAATTCCGGACTATGAGCTGCTACTTTTTTCCCCCCACAGGTTGAACCCTGCGGCTTAAAAGACGGTGCAGCTATTGTATGCATCTTTCTTCGCTGAAGCCATAAAAAAATGAAAGGAAATAATAAAAAACGCTGAGAAGGTGTTGGATTGATTGTGCTATAACGCCATCTTCCACGAGTGCTTTTTTCTTTTCTCTTTTTAACCGGAGTACCGTTCAGGTCTTCTAGTTGTCGATAGCGTTTCTGCTTGCATGGCTTGGTCATTTATCATTCCAAGCAATGTTGCAATATAACTAAAACCATTCATACTTACTAAACCGTCCCAAGTGTGATGACGATGATTTCCGTTTTGTTTGATCATCTGTTTTACTGCCGTGTTACAGGCACCGTTTGGAAACCAAGTATGTACAAACCCCGTTTCCATATGAGTTGGGAAATTGTGTTAGATGTAAATATCAATGGAATACAATGATTTGCAAATCATTTCCCACCCATATTCAGTTGAATATGCTACAAAGACAACATATTTGATGTTCAAACTGATAAACATTTTTTTTTTTTGCAAATAATCATTAACTTTAGAATTTGATGCCAGCAACACGTGACAAAGAAGTTGGGAAAGGTGGCAATAAATACTGAAAAAGTTGAGGAATGCTCATCAAACACTTATTTGGAACATCCCACAGGTCAACAGGCAAATTGGGAACAGGTGGGTGCCATGATTGGGTATAAAAAATAGATTCCATGAAATGCTCAGTCATTCACAAAAACAAATGGGGCGAGGGTCACCACTTTGTCAACAAATGCGTGAGCAAATTGTTGAACAGTTTAAGAAAAACCTTTCTCAACCAGCTATTGCAAGGAATTTAGGGATTTCACCATCTACGGTCCGTAATATCATCAACGGGTTCAGAGAATCTGGAGAAATCACTGCACATAAGCAGCTAAGCCTGTGACCTTCGATCCCTCAGGCTGTACTGCATCAACAAGCGACATCAGTGTGTAAAGGATATCACCACATGGGCTCAGGAACACTTCAGAAACCCACTGTCAGTAACTACAGTTGGTCGTTACATCTGTAAGTGCAAGTTAAAACTCGCCTATGCAAGGCGAAAACCGTTTATCAACAACACCCAGAAATGCCGTCGGCTTCACTGGGCCTGAGCTCATCTAAGATGGACTTATACAAAGTGGAAAAGTGTTCTGTGGTCTGACGAGTCCACATTTCAATTGTTTTTGGAAACTGTGGACGTGGTGTCCTCCGGACCAAAGAGGAAAAGAACCATCCGGATTGTTTTCGTGCAAAGTTCAAAAGCCAGCATCTGTGATGGTATGGGGGTGTATTAGTGCCCAAGGCATGGGTAACTTACACATCTGTGAAGGCACCATTAATGCTGAAAGGTACATACAGGTTTTGGAGCAACATGTGTTGCCATCCAGGCAACGTTATCATGGACGCCCCTGCTTATTTCAGCAAGACAATGCCAAGCCACATGTTACAACAGCGTGGCTTCATAGTAAAAGAGTGCGGGTACTAGACTGGCCTGCCTGTAGTCCAGACCTGTCTCCCATTGAAAATGTGTGGCGCATTATGAAGCCTAAAATACCACAACGGAGACCCCCGGACTGTTGAACAACTTAAGCAATTCCACCTGAGAAGCTTAAAAAATGTGTCTCCTCAGTTCCCAAACGTTTACTGAGTGTTGTTAAAAGGAAAGGCCATGTAACACAGTGGTAAAATTATTATTATTGCAAAAAAACATTAAATATCTTGTCTTTGCGGTCTATTCAATTGAATATAAGTTGAAAAGGATTTGCAAATCATTGTATTCTGTTTTTATTTACAAATTACACAACGTGCCAACTTTACTGGTTTTGGGTGAGAGATCAGGACACAAAGACTATTTCATCTCATGACAACATTTTTTTCAGGCATGACATGAGCCAGAACAACAGCGCTGGACACACACATTCCGCAGCCATCTAGACGTACGCAATGGCTTTTTTTCTTTTTTTTCAGTTGCAACAAATAGAGGCCGGTGTAATGAATAGCCTTCCTCAAAGGAGACAATGTGACGGCGATAAGAGGGGAGCGAGGTCATCCATATATACTCCAGACTAATTACTTCTGATGCATTTACTGAGACGCCGCTGACAACAGCGAGTCTCCCAGCCACATACGTATTTATCAGCACTTGCGGGACCTTCACACTTCCCCTCCTGCAATCCATCTACACTTGTCCACTCTCCGGCCTCGTTTTTTTTTTTTTCTTCTTCTTCTTCTTCTCCCGTTCCCGCCGTTTGACCCATTGTAACCGAAAGTAATTGCAGGTAGAAAACGCCATCTAATGATTACTTTATCTGCGAGTCCTGGGCAAAGACTGAGCGGTCACAAAAGACAGGTACAAAAGGAGGAGGGCGATTTTTTTTTTTTTGTTATTTTATTTTTCTTTTAGGGCCTGACACACAATTTCAGACCACAAAGAATATTATTGACTGGGCCGAGATTAGAACACCAAAAAACAAATAATGAAGCGCGGGGAGAGGACAAAAGCGCACAAAGGGGGTAAAGAACAAGCCGGACAAAAACACATTCTTTTTGTTGTCATTGATTAAAAATAGCCTCCGTCTCCAAGTGGGCTTTTTCTCCAAAGAGAGTCGGCAACAATGGACGCACTTAAATAAAATGTAAATACATTCCTGTGGATTGTGCAGTCAGTGGGCGGAATAACTGTTTTTTTCCCCCACAAAAACACCAAAGGTAAACTAAAAGAAGAATGCTCCATTGCTGACGTTGAACTGAAATGCTGATATGTAGAATGTAAGAAAAGTTTGAATGTTGGAATGGTTTGAATTTCCAGGAAAACCGAGAATTTGGTTTGGAACTTGGGGAAAGCGTGAGCTTGAATGTCCAGGACGAGTGGGATGTGTTGATGTTGGAATGGTTTGAATAGGTTGAAAAATGTGGGAATTGTGCAACTTGGAAAAATTGTCCCATTCATTTCAATGGGACGGTAAGGTCTATTCAGGTGTACTGGAGAGGAGGCTACGCCGGATAGTCGAACCTCGGATTCAGGAGGAACAGTGTGGTTTTCGTCCTGGTCGTGGAACTGTGGACCAGCTCTATACTCTCGGCAGGGTCCTTGAGGGTGCATGGGAGTTTGCCCAACCAGTCTACATGTGCTTTGTGGACTTGGAGAAGGCATTCGACCGTGTCCCTCGGGAAGTCCTGTGGGGAGTGCTCAGAGAGTATGGGGTTTCGGACTGTCTGATTGTGGCGGTCCGCTCCCTGTATGATCAGTGTCAGAGCTTGGTTCGCATTGCCGGCAGTAAGTCGGACACGTTTCCGGTGAGGGTTGGACTCCGCCAAGGCTGCCCTTTGTCACCGATTCTGTTCATAACTTTTATGGACAGAATTTCTAGGCGCAGTCAAGGCGTTGAGGGGATCCGGTTTGGTGGCTGCAGGATTAGGTCTCTGCTTTTTGCAGATGATTTGGTCCTGATGGCTTCATCTGGCCAGGATCTTCAGCTCTCACTGGATCGGTTCGCAGCTGAGTGTGAAGCGACTGGGATGAGAATCAGCACCTCCAAGTCCGAGTCCATGGTTATCGCCCGGAAAAGGGTGGAGTGCCATCTCCGGGTTGGGGAGGAGATCTTGCCCCAAGTGGAGGAGTTCAAGTACCTCGGAGTCTTGTTCACGAGTGAGGGAAGAGTGGATCGTGAGATCGACAGGCGGATCGGTGCGGCGTCTTCAGTAATGCGGACGCTGTATCGATCCGTTGTGGTGAAGAAGGAGCTGAGCCGGAAGGCAAAGCTCTCAATTTACCGGTCGATCTACGTTCCCATCCTCACCTATGGTCATGAGCTTTGGGTTATGACCGAAAGGACAAGATCACGGGTACAAGCGGCCGAAATGAGTTTCCTCCGCCGGGTGGCGGGGCTCTCCCTTAGAGATAGGGTGAGAAGCTCTGTCATCCGGGGGGAGCTCAAAGTAAAGCCGCTGCTCCTCCGCATCGAGAGGAGCCAGATGAGGTGGTTCGGGCATCTGGTCAGGATGCCACCCGAGCGCCTCCCTAAGGAGGTGTTTAGGGCATGTCCGACCGGTAGGAGGCCACGAGGAAGACCCAGGACACGTTGGGAAGACTATGTCTCCCGGCTGGCCTGGGAACGCCTCGGGATCCCCCGGGAGGAGCTGGACGAAGTGGCTGGGGAGAGGGAAGTCTGGGCTTCCCTGCTTAGGCTGCTGCCCCCGCGACCCGACCTCGGATAAGCGGAAGAAGATGGATGGATGGATGGATTTCAATGGGAATGTGGAGGGAGATGTGGCCAGCGCTGCCTGCAGGAGCAAAGGTCACCGCCTTTGTCCATGGTGCTGAGGACAGAGCACCATCAGACGGGGGCGTGATTAGATTTCACAGGTGGTACGTGTTAATCTAATCATCTGTTGTCTTTAACAGTAAGCGGCCGGGAGCAGGAGGGGAGAGAGGATACGGACGTGGCTGAAAAGTCGTGTCTAACAGTGGAACACCGCAGAGGCCACCACAGTGTATATGTGTGGAGGGAGATGTGGCCAGCGCTGCCTGCAGGAGCAAAGGTCACCGCCTCTGTCCATGGTGCTGAGGACAGAGCACCACCCGACGGGGACGTGGCAGTGCTGACGGCGAGACACAGCTGGCAGGTGATTAGATTTCACAGGTGGTACGTGTTAATCTAATCATCTGTTGTCTTTAACAGTAAGCGGCCGGGAGCAGGAGGGGAGAGAGGATACGGACGTGGCTGAAAAGTCGTGTCTAACAGTGGAACACCGCAGAGGCCACCACAGTGTATATGTGTGGAGGGAGATGTGGCCAGCGCTGCCTGCAGGAGCAAAGGTCACCGCCTCTGTCCATGGTGCTGAGGACAGAGCACCACCCGACGGGGACGTGGCAGTGCTGACGGCGAGACACAGCTGGCAGGTGATTAGATTTCACAGGTGGTACGTGTTAATCTAATCATCTGTTGTCTTTAACAGTAAGCGGCCGGGAGCAGGAGGGGAGAGAGGATACGGACGTGGCTGAAAAGTCGTGTCTAACAGTGGAACACCGCAGAGGCCACCACAGTGTATATGTGTGGAGGGAGATGTGGCTAGCGCTGCCTGCAGGAGCAAAGGTCACCGCCTCTGTCCATGGTGCTGAGGACAGAGCACCACCCGACGGGGACCTGGCAGTGCTGACGGCGAGACACAGCTGGCAGGTGATTAGATTTCACAGGTGGTACGTGTTAATCTAATCATCTGTTGTCTTTAACAGTAAGCGGCCGGGAGCAGGAGGGGAGAGAGGATACGGACGTGGCTGAAAAGTCGTGTCTAACAGTGGAACACCGCAGAGGCCACCACAGTGTATATGTGTGGAGGGAGATGTGGCCAGCGCTGCCTGCAGGAGCAAAGGTCACCGCCTCTGTCCATGGTGCTGAGGACAGAGCACCACCCGACGGGGACGTGGCAGTGCTGACGGCGAGACACAGCTGGCAGGTGATTAGATTTCACAGGTGGTACGTGTTAATCTAATCATCTGTTGTCTTTAACAGTAAGCGGCCGGGAGCAGGAGGGGAGAGAGGATACGGACGTGGCTGAAAAGTCGTGTCTAACAGTGGAACACCGCAGAGGCCACCACAGTGTATATGTGTGGAGGGAGATGTGGCCAGCGCTGCCTGCAGGAGCAAAGGTCACCGCCTCTGTCCATGGTGCTGAGGACAGAGCACCACCCGACGGGGACGTGGCAGTGCTGACGGCGAGACACAGCTGGCAGGTGATTAGATTTCACAGGTGGTACGTGTTAATCTAATCATCTGTTGTCTTTAACAGTAAGCGGCCGGGAGCAGGAGGGGAGAGAGGATACGGACGTGGCTGAAAAGTCGTGTCTAACAGTGGAACACCGCAGAGGCCACCACAGTGTATATGTGTGGAGGGAGATGTGGCCAGCGCTGCCTGCAGGAGCAAAGGTCACCGCCTCTGTCCATGGTGCTGAGGACAGAGCACCACCCGACGGGGACGTGGCAGTGCTGACGGCGAGACACAGCTGGCAGGTGATTAGATTTCACAGGTGGTACGTGTTAATCTAATCATCTGTTGTCTTTAACAGTAAGCGGCCGGGAGCAGGAGGGGAGAGAGGATACGGACGTGGCTGAAAAGTCGTGTCTAACAGTGGAACACCGCAGAGGCCACCACAGTGTATATGTGTGGAGGGAGATGTGGCCAGCGCTGCCTGCAGGAGCAAAGGTCACCGCCTCTGTCCATGGTGCTGAGGACAGAGCACCACCCGACGGGGACGTGGCAGTGCTGACGGCGAGACACAGCTGGCAGGTGATTAGATTTCACAGGTGGTACGTGTTAATCTAATCATCTGTTGTCTTTAACAGTAAGCGGCCGGGAGCAGGAGGGGAGAGAGGATACGGACGTGGCTGAAAAGTCGTGTCTAACAGTGGAACACCGCAGAGGCCACCACAGTGTATATGTGTGGAGGGAGATGTGGCCAGCGCTGCCTGCAGGAGCAAAGGTCACCGCCTCTGTCCATGGTGCTGAGGACAGAGCACCACCCGACGGGGACGTGGCAGTGCTGACGGCGAGACACAGCTGGCAGGTGATTAGATTTCACAGGTGGTACGTGTTAATCTAATCATCTGTTGTCTTTAACAGTAAGCGGCCGGGAGCAGGAGGGGAGAGAGGATACGGACGTGGCTGAAAAGTCGTGTCTAACAGTGGAACACCGCAGAGGCCACCACAGTGTATATGTGTGGAGGGAGATGTGGCCAGCGCTGCCTGCAGGAGCAAAGGTCACCGCCTCTGTCCATGGTGCTGAGGACAGAGCACCACCCGACGGGGACGTGGCAGTGCTGACGGCGAGACACAGCTGGCAGGTGATTAGATTTCACAGGTGGTACGTGTTAATCTAATCATCTGTTGTCTTTAACAGTAAGCGGCCGGGAGCAGGAGAGAGAGAGGATACGGACGTGACTGAAAAGAAAGACTTGGAGAAAATCTATGTACATTAAAAACTTTGTTCAACTTTGCACGCCTGGCTCCTGTGAAGTGTCTGTCAGTGGGACCGCGAGGAAGCGACTTCCACAGGGAACTTTCTGGAAATGTGGGGATCTTAGTAAAAGCGGTATTTGAAAAAAAAAAAAAAAAAAAAAAGATTAGGAGCATTAATGCCCTGAATGGTGGGTGTTGGAATTGTTTAAATCGGTCAGGAAATGTTGGATTAGTAAAGGAGTATGAGGAGTGTTTTGACGGTGGAACGGTTGAAATGTGTTGAAAAATGTGAAAGGAGTAGTCGAACTGAAGGGTGGAAATATGTTACCAAAAAACGGGAATTCCTGGAAATTTGTTGAATGCGGAAAAAATGGTAGTTTGAATGTCCAGTTTGAGTTGAATGCGTTGAAGTTGGAATGTTTTGAATGGGTTGAAGAATGTGGAAATTTTGGAATCTTAGAAAAATGGTTTGGAAAGATTGCCAATCAGGGATAGATGCAAAAATCAGCGCCCGGACAGGAGGAGGAGTGGTAAAAAGAGGCCGACAGGAAAGGGAAACAAAAATAAGAGTGCTGGGAAGGAAATAAAACAAATGACCAGAAACTAGGTACCGTAAATTCCGGACTATGAGCTGCTACTTTTTCCCCCCACAGTTTGAACCCTGCAGCTTATAAGACGGTGCCGCTAATGTATGTATTTTTCTTCGCTGAGGCCATAGAAGGCAGGCCAGTCTAGTACCCGCACTCTTTTACTACTAAGCCACACTGTTGCAACACGTGCAGAATGTGGCTTGGCATCGTCTTGCTGAAATAAGCAGGGGCGTCCATGAAAATGGACGACAACATATGTTGTTCCAAAAGCTCTATGTACCTTTCAGTATTGACAGTGCCTTCACAGATGTGTAAGTTACCCATGCCTTAGGCACTAATACGCCCCCAAACCATCACAGATGCTGGCTTTTGAAAAAAAAAAGTAAACAAAAAAAAACCCGATGAGAAGGTGTTTGATCGATTGTGCTATAACGCTACAACGTTACAATATAACTAAAACCATTACTACTTACTAAACCGTCCCACGTGTGATGTCTGTGGGAGTGTTTTCATGCATATTTGCACGTGCTATCGTAACGTAAATTAGCTAACGTCGTTAGCGTTAGCTAATATACTAACACATTTACGAGTGTCTGTGTTAGTATAATTATATAATATATATATATATATAATATATATATATATATAATATATATATATATATATATATATATATAATAATTGTATAATTAACTAACAATGGCATTATTTTTGTATTGTTTCATTTTCATATATTCCTCTGTAAATTCACCGAGACGTTAGCGTTTTGTTTAATCAGCCGTTTTACTGCCGTGTTACAGACACCATTTAGAAGCAGTTAAGATATGTAAATAAACATTTATCTTTCTGTCTAAATAACACATTTTGCAACGTATATATAGTTTGGTGCGGCTAATAAATGGGGGAAAAAATATGTATAAGGTGTCTTCTAGCCATCGATAGCGTTTCTACTTGTATGGATTGTTCATTTTATCATTCCAAGCAATGTTGCAATATAACTAAAACTATTCATACTTACTAAACCGTCCCACGTGTGATGTCTGTGGGAGTGTTTTCATGCATATTTGCACGTGCTATCACAACGTAAAGCAGCTAGCGTCGTTAGCGCTAGCTAATATGCTAACATGCTAACACATTTACGAGTGTTTGTATTAGTATAATTAACTAACAATGGCATTCTTTTTGTATTGTTTCATTTTCACATATTCCTCGGTAAATTCACATGTTCCTCGGTAAATTCACCGAGACGTCACCGTTTTGTTTGATCAGCCGTTTTACTGCCGCGTTACGGACCCTATTTAGAAACAATTAAGGTATGTAAATAAAAATGTATCTTTCTGTCTAAATAACTAATTTCGCAATGTATATACCTGTATAGTCTGGTGTGGCTAATAAATGGGAAAACATTTTTTCGTCTTCTCGCCATCGATAGCGTTTCTACTCGTATGGATTGTTCATTCGTCATTCCAGGCAACGTTGCAATATAACTAAAACTATTCATACTTACTAAACCGTCCCATGTGTGATGTCTGTGGGAGTGTTTTCATGCATATTTGTGCGTGCTATCGCAGTTAGCGTTAGCTAGTATGCTAACACGTTTACGAAACCCCCTTTTTTTTTTTTTGACACTTGACTTTGCCGGTGAGGCTTTGCTTGATTGCGTCTCTCCTTCATATTTGAACCGCTATTTGGTAACTCCGACCTCCTTTGGCCACCCGGTCAAGAGAAAAATCAACACAATTAGGGCGGGCCGACCACGCGGCAGGGGCCCCGGTAGATGAGAGGTGCAAACACCATAACAATCTGCAATCAGCGCTCGTCAGCCCCGTGACACAGAGGAGAAACAGACTTTCAGTGTGTGGGGGGGGGGGGGGGGGTAAAGAGCAAACACACACAATGTCCCGCTATAAAGTCTGATACGAGGGCAGAATGGTGTGCAGGCGGTGAACACTACAGTACTGTAAATACATTCTGGGACGCTAATACATAAATGCATAGAATTGTGAATCCACCTTAACATGCATTGCACCTGGATGAATGTCTAAAATGACCCACACTAGCACCTGCATAGGATGCAAAATAATAATATCAAAAACAAACAAAAATACCCTTTGCAGTACATGTTCTTGCATTACAAAGCTTTAGGTATAAAACTTGGATTTATATGAGAGGAAAATTGAGGGGGTAGGGTTGACCCGATACCAATATTTTGGTACCGGTACCAAAATGCATTGATACTTTTCTAAATAATATTCACCCAAAAAAAATTAAATATTGGCTTTATTTTAACAAAAAATCTTTGGGTGCATTAAACATATGTTTCTTATTGCAATGTTGTCCTTAAATAAAATAGTGAACATACTAGACAACTTGTCTTTTAGTAGTAAGTAAACAAACAAAAGGCTCCTAATTAGTCTGCTGACATATGCAGTAACATATTGTGTCATTTATACACCTATTATTTTGTCTACATTATAAAGGACAAGCTGTAAAAATTGATTGTTAATCCACTTGCTCATTTACGTTTAATATCTGCTTACTTTCCGTTTTAACACGTTCTATCTACCAGAGGTGTGGACTCGAGTCACATGACTTGGACTCGAGTCAGACTCGAGTCATGAATTTGATGACTTTAGACTCGACTTGACAAAATGTAAAAAGACTTGCAACTCGACTTAGACTTTAACATCAATGACTTGTGACTTCACTTGGACTTGAGCCTTTTGAATTGACATGACTTGACATGACTTGCTACTTTCCCCAAAACCCAAAGATGAAAAAGTTATTCGGGAGCGCTCCGTATTTTTCATTGTGTACTTGTCTATCAGCGTTGCGTGTGTCAGCTGGTGTGGTCTCAGTACAACAGCCAATCAAATTAGATCTACTTTGTTTTCATCACACAGCATTCATCCAATCAAATTGCAGGACAACCAACGAAGAAGACATGTCCAAACCACACGCCAGTGAACAAAAAATTATACCTAAAATAATTTCGTTTGGGTATAAAAATTACGAGGTGGTCAACACAAAACGGTTTGCAGTATGCAACACATGCGGTTCGAAAATTACTGATGGAGAGGCAACAACTTCCAACTTCGTCCGGCATTTGAAGTTGCACAAAGAACGGTAAGTTTTGAATGTAAGATAACGTTTATTGGCTAAGTAACGTGACTTTTATTTGCTGTGTAGTTAAATCAGTGAGGCTGTAAACTCACTGCTAACGTTATAACGTTATTGCAAACACGGGAATCTGTTGCAGTTCACTACCTTATTCATACTTTTTGTTCAGTGATTTTTTTTTAAGCAGGGTTACGTTAGCCAATATATCACACGTAACGTTAGACGGCAGTCAGCAGCACCGCGTACTTTAGCCACCTAAAAAAAGACAAAAATAGTAAAATAAAGGTAAAATAAATACTACGCCCCCATCGTGCACAAATGACTGACAGACTCTTGGCTAATTTGGTCTTTTGCAAATGCAATGCAGCATAGGGCCCTGACATATAAAAAGTACAACTTTTTTGTTATGTTCACGTATATGTCATGTTTTTTCAATGTTAACACTTTTGTACAAATAAGTACATTTGCACTTTATTTTTCAATGTGTTTGTTCTGTAAAGGAATGAGTTAATGTTTAAAATGACTGGTTAATAGTGCTATTATAAAGTGCAATGTCAGCACAATTTTCTTTCCTGCAATTCAAAATGCACTTGTTTTAATAAATAAATACAGCGTTTGAAAAGCATACACAATCTGTGTTAATATATTAGTCTGTGGTTAAAAGGACTTGAAAGGACTCGAAACTCAAAATGCAGGACTTAGGACTTGACTTGAGACTTTCCAGTCTTGACTTTGGACTTGACTCGGGGCTTGCCTGTCTTGACTCGGGACTTGACTCGGACTTGAGGGCAAAGACTTGAGACTTACTTGTGACTTGCAAAACAATGACTTGGTCCCACCTCTGCTATCTACACTTCTGTTAAAATGTAATAATCACTTATTCTTCTGTTGTTTGGATACTTTACATTAGTTTTGGATGATACCACAAATTTGGGTATCGATCCGATACCAAGTCCTTACAAGATCATACAGTGGTCATATTGAAAGTCCTCATGTGTCCAGGGACATATTTCCTGACTTCATAAACATAATGTGAATTGGAAAAAAAAAAAAGGAAAAAAGATAAGTAAACATAGTAGTATCGACTAGATTCGCTCTTGTACTTGGTATCATTACAGTGGATGTCAGGTGTAGATCCACCCATGGCGTTTGTTTACATTGTGACGCCGGTGAGTTATTGTATCCTCCTAGGGTGTGTAGTGAAGCATGTTTAGCTATTCCTCGTCCTGCAGTGATAATGGTACTTGTAATAAATGTACTTTATTTGTCGCCATGGAGACCAGGATTAGTGATTTAGAAGTAGCTAAAACACTGCCGACTACAGATGAACTTGTATCTTAAAGCACCGCTTCCTGAGGGCGTTATAGTGTTATAACGTCACCTTTATCTTTAGCTTTTAAGCCAAAACGCGTCCGTTCTCCCTTTTCTGTCTAGACCCTGTGTCTGCTTGTAAGTACTCGGTGTGTGCGCTGCCGAACATGCTCCTCTGCTCGTAAAACCAGCAATGTCACGACGTGAAAACGGCGCGCTTTCATGCACGTTAATAGAAAAAAAAAAGAAAGGGAACCAGTACTTTTTAGAAGCGGTATAGTACTGTTTATGATTCATTAGTATCGTATTACTTTACTAGTACCGGTATACCGTAAAACCCTGGGGGCGGGGGTGATGCATTTTGCTGAAAATGATGGAAAGCACCACTCTACATAGCAATTGTTATGGTCAGAGTTGAATTTGCCACAAAACACCATAACGTTTCGTGTATAAGGTTTATTGTAAAATTATAATTTTTTACAATAAAATAAACATGCAAACTTGTGTCATACATGCCATTCATTTATTATTACCTGGTATGTGTTTGTACTGATATTCAGTGTTATAGCACAAGCACCCTGTAGAGGGTGCCAGGGGGTTATAATGAGAGAAGAAAAGTGTATCAACAGAGTGAAAAATGTTTAATCTTTTATGCAAAACACGCTTAGACTGGTTTTGTTTGATAAAATTCTACCCAAATATTTAATAAAGAGAGATGTATTCTACACAAATATGGGCATCTACATGACCCAATGTTATTAGGACTGGACAGGACAGACAAAAATAAATAAATAAATAAAAATAAATTTTTTATGTAATCGTTACAAATAAGAATTGCGATTCATTTTGATTTTTTTTTTTTTTACACCCCCTAGTGGCAATATTTAATTGCACTGTCCCTGTCAAATAAATGCATTACTGTCATGTCTGTGTGATCATGTTTTGTTTTAGTAATGTTCGGTTGAAATTTTTGACTTTTTGTGCACTTTTGTTTTGTTTTGTCACCATAGCAACCATTAGTTTTCACCTGTCACGTCACGCACCTGTTTCACGTTCGGACTCACACACACCTGTCACCAATCATGTCACTGTTATTTAAGCCTACCTTTGTTCATCACTCGTTCTGCCTGCGTTGTTTTGATGTCACACCGGTTTATGTCTTGCTCTGTCCAAGTAAGTTTCCATGTCCATGCCATAGCTTCTGTTTAAGATTAGCCTCACTTGCGTTTTAGGCACGCTTGCCTCTTTTTTTTGTTGTAGTTGTTGTTGTATTGTTTATGTTCGCGGTAGTGCGTGATTTATATTAATAAATCCTAGCCTACCTTCACGCTGTTGTCCGGAGCCGTCGATTTTGCATTGGAAGAACAACCCCGCAGCTAGCTGCGAACCCCACGTGACAGTTACTGTATTTTCCGGACTATAAGGCACACTTAAAATCTTTTGTTTTTCATCAAAACCCGACAGTGCGCCTTATAACCCGGTGCGCCTAATGTACGGAATGATTCTGGTTTTACTTCCCGACATCGAAGCAATTTTATTTGGTACATGGTGTAATGATAAGTGTGACCAGTAGATGGCAGTCAAACATAAGAGATAGGTGTAGACTGCAATATGACTCTAGTAAACAACACCAACATTTTATTTGTTCCTTTGAAAATATAGAACCTTACACAAGGCGCTCAAAAATCTATAAAAATGTTTTAGTACGACTTTGGTAAGCTATGAAGCCGCACCGCTGGATGGATTGTCGGTGCATTAATAAACATTGGAGTAATATAATGGTGTGTATATAAGGTAAGACATATCTGGCGTTTTGTTTCGCGATATTATGCAAAAGCAACTTTTTTTACCCTCTGGTACCTGCTGATCTGTATTTGGGATCTGCATAAATCTGCCGACCCCGTAGTCGATAAGCTTCTTCTATTCCTCTACCTTTTTGTTATGGGACATTCATCCTATGCTGTTGCCATTTCCAATATAAAGTAGTGTAAAGTTCTTACTTATATCTGTCAGTAAACTCGCCATGAAAGCTCTAAAACATACTGGTGTAGTGAGTTATATTACTCACCCAAGGAACTTTAGTTATTAGAGAGTTCCGGTCGGACGTTTTTTTTTACGCGACACATTTCGGTAGTCGATAAGCTTCTTCTTTTTCTCTATTTTCTTGTTATGGGACATTCATCCTATGCTGTTGCCATTTCCAATATAAAGTAGTGTAAAGTTCTTACTTATATATGTCTGTAAACTCACCATGAAAGCGCTAAAACATACCGGTGTAGTGAGTTAACATTATTCACCCAAGGAACTTTAGTTATTAGAGAGTTCCGGTCGGACGTTTTTTTACGCGACACATTTCCGTAGTCAATACGCTTCTTCTTTTTCTCTATCTTCTTGTTATGGGACATTCATCCTATGCTGTTGCCATTTCCAATATAAAGTAGTGTAAAGTTCTTACTTATATATGTCTGTAAACTCACCATGAAAGCGCTAAAACATACCGGTGTAGTGAGTTAACATTATTCACCCAAGGAACTTTAGTTATTAGAGAGTTCCAGTCAGACGTTTTTTGATGTGACACATTTCCGTAGTCAATACGCTTCTTCTTTTTCTCTATCTTCTTGTTATGGGACATTCATCCTCCGCTGTTGCCATTTGTAATATAAAGTAGTGTAAAGTTCTTACTTATATCTGTCAGTAAACTCGCCATGAAAGCTCTAAAACATACTGGTGTAGTGAGTTATATTACTCACCCAAGGAACTTTAGTTATTAGAGAGTTCCGGTCGGACGTTTTTTTTACGCGACACATTTCGGTAGTCGATAAGCTTCTTCTTTTTCTCTATTTTCTTGTTATGGGACATTCATCCTATGCTGTTGCCATTTCCAATATAAAGTAGTGTAAAGTTCTTACTTATATATGTCTGTAAACTCACCATGAAAGCGCTAAAACATACCGGTGTAGTGAGTTAACATTATTCACCCAAGGAACTTTAGTTATTAGAGAGTTCCGGTCGGACGTTTTTTTACGCGACACATTTCCGTAGTCAATACGCTTCTTCTTTTTCTCTATCTTCTTGTTATGGGACATTCATCCTCCGCTGTTGCCATTTCTAATATAAAGTAGTGTAAAGTTCTTACTTATATCTGTCAGTAAACTCGCCATGAAAGCTCTAAAACATACCGGTGTAGTGAGTTTACATTATTCACCCAAGGAACTTTAATTATTAGAGAGTTCCGGTCGGACGTTTTTTGATGTGACACATTTCCGTAGTCAATACGCTTCTTCTTTTTCTCTATCTTCTTGTTATGGGGCATTCATCCTCCGCTGTTGCCATTTCTAATATAAAGTAGTGTAAAGTTCTTACTTATATCTGTCAGTAAACTCGCCATGAAAGCTCTAAAACATACTGGTGTAGTGAGTTATATTACTCACCCAAGGAACTTTAGTTATTAGAGAGTTCCGGTCGGACGTTTTTTTTTACGCGACACATTTCGGTAGTCGATAAGCTTCTTCTTTTTCTCTATTTTCTTGTTATGGGACATTCATCCTATACTGTTGCCATTTCCAATATAAAGTAGTGTAAAGTTCTTACTTATATATGTCTGTAAACTCACCATGAAAGCGCTAAAACATACCGGTGTAGTGAGTTAACATTATTCACCCAAGGAACTTTAGTTATTAGAGAGTTCCGGTCGGACGTTTTTTTACGCGACACATTTCCGTAGTCAATACGCTTCTTCTTTTTCTCTATCTTCTTGTTATGGGACATTCATCCTCCGCTGTTGCCATTTCTAATATAAAGTAGTGTAAAGTTCTTACTTATATCTGTCAGTAAACTCGCCATGAAAGCTCTAAAACATACCGGTGTAGTGAGTTTACATTATTCACCCAAGGAACTTTAATTATTAGAGAGTTCCGGTCGGACGTTTTTTGATGTGACACATTTCCGTAGTCAATACGCTTCTTCTTTTTCTCTATCTTCTTGTTATGGGGCATTCATCCTCCGCTGTTGCCATTTCTAATATAAAGTAGTGTAAAGTTCTTACTTATATCTGTCAGTAAACTCACCATGAAAGCGCTAAAACATACCGGTGTAGTGAGTTTACATTATTCACCCAAGGAACTTTAGTTATTAGAGAGTTCCGGTCGGACACATTTCCAGCCTTGTTGTTGTTTCCGGATGAGAAGATGCTGCTCCGTTATTGATTGAAGTAAAGTCTGAATGTCATTAAAACAACTTTTGACACTTTTGTACATTTTTGGACACTGTTTGCTTTATATATGAAAAAAGATCGAAAATAGACCCTTCGGACCGTAGGTGCGCCCTACGGTCCGGAAAAAATACGGTAATTAATTCAAATACAAATGCCTTACATGACAACTTTCTTTGGAAAAACAAAAACAGTAAATCCGAGGCCGAGTTGAAGCAGATGCTCCGCCTGTTCCGCCCCAGACAAACGACAAAAAGCGGGCGTATAAACGCCGCCCTTGCTCACTTGATGGACTAGACAAGAGCGGCGTGTACAAGGCTGGGCTACATCCCGTGTCATGTCACCAGCAAATTCATCGCGCTGACCTTTTGGCCCCAATTATTATGGAAAACAAGAATGAATCAAATTAACATTGAAGAGATCTCCGGGCTGTGTCTCGCCAACGGACTCGGCGGCGGGCGGCGGGGGAGAGGGTAATAAACAAGGTGCCACCGCATATGCTATATATCTTGCAGTCATTGATGATTAGCTCTGTTTTCCTTTAGCCATACATTACGGTTATTGCCTCTGCGGCCGAGACAGATAGGAAGCGGATACAAAGGCATCCTCCGGACCATCTTTCAACAAACTGGCAGGCTGCAAAGCACTCAGCACTGGGGGCAGAACGCTCGGGAGTGTAATCTCTTATATGAGCTGAGGGTTGGACGTGCGGTGCGGGTTTTACCAATCATTTTTCCCTTTGGGTGTATATTTTTACGGCGTATTGTGAGGTAAAGCACCTCGACAAAAGTATTGGGGAAACATTAAGCCTACAGGAAGCGAGACGGAATAATAAAACCCCAGCCTGAACTCTTTTGTGAAGAGAAGGCCTCGCTCAACGTCTGGTGGAGTTCATACTGGGAGTGTTCAAAGCTCCACCCAGGGCCGCCCCTCCTTATGCGCAGATTACGTGCTTAATTGGCTTGAGTAAGCGCATGCAAAATGTCAATTAAGTTAAGTTAAAGTTAAAGTCGTGGTGAAATTTGTCCTCTGCATTTGACCCATCCCTTTGTTCACCCCCTGGGAGGTGAGGGGAGCAGTGGGCAGCAGCGGTGCCACACCTGGTAATAATTTTTGGTGATTTAACCACCAATTCCAACCTTTGATGCTAAGTGCCAAGCAGGGAGGTAATGGGTCCCATTTTTTATAGTCTTTGGTATGACTCGGCCGGAGTTTGAAATCACAACCTACCGATCTCAGGGCGGACACTCTAACCACTAGGCCACCGAGTAAGTCAATTAATGGATGACAGGGCACTTCATATGAGATGCTACCCTGAACTGATTCCTGGGGCCGGTGAAAATCAGCACCTCAAGGTTACCGTCCGGAAAAGGGTGGAGAGCCATCGCCGGGATGGGGAGGATATCTTTCCCCCAAGTGGAGGAGTTCAAATACCACATAGCCTTGTTCAGAGGGTGGATCGTGGTGAAAATCAGCACCTCAAAGTCAGGGTCCGTGGTTCTCGCCCGGAAAAGGGTGGAGTGCCATCGCCGGGATGCGGAGGAGATCTTTCCCCAAGTGGAGGAAATCAAGTACCATGGAGTCTTGTTCAGAGAGTGGATCATGGTGAATATCAGCACCTGAAAGTCAGAGTCCATGGTTCTCGCCCAGGAAAAGGGTGGAGTGCCATCGCTGGGATGCGGAAGAGATTATGCCCCAAGTGGAGGTAATCAAGTACCACGGAGTCTTGTTCAGAGAGTGGATCGTGGTGAACATCAGCACCTCAAAGTCAGAGTCCATGGTTCTCGCCCGAAAAAGGGTGGGAGGCCATCGCCGGGATGGGGAGGAGATCTTGCCCCAAGTGGAGGAGTTCAAGTACCACCAAGTCTTGTTCGGAGAGTGGATCGTGGCGAAAATCAGCACCTCAAAGTCGGAGTCCATGGTTCTCGCCCGGAAAAGGGTGGAGTGCCATCGCCGGGATGTGCAGGAGATCTTGCCCCAAGTGGAGGTAATCAAGTATTACGGAGTTTTGTTCAGAGAGTGGATCGTGGTGAACATCAGCACCTGAAAGTCAGAGTCCACTGTTCTCGCCCAGAAAAGGGTGGAAGGCCATCGCCGAGATGCGGAAGAGATCTTGCCCCAAGTGGAGGAAATCAAGTACCACAGAGTCTTGTTCAGAGAGTGGATCGTGGTGAAAATCAGCACCTGAAAGTCAGAGTCCTTGGTTCTCGCCCGGAAAAGGGTGGAGTGCCATCGCCGGGATGTGCAGGAGATCTTGCCTTAAGTGGAGGTAATCAAGTACCACGGAGTCTTGTTCAGAGAGTGGATCGTGGTGAACATCTGCACCTCAAAGTCAGAGTCCATGGTTCTCGCCCAGAAAAGGGTGGAGTGCCATCGCCGGGATGCGAAGGAGATCTTGCCCCAAGTGGAGGAAATCAAGTACCCCGGAGTCTTGTTAATAGAGTGGATCGTGGTGAAAATCAGCACCTCAAAGTCAGAGTCCATGGTTCTCGCCGGGAAAAGGGAGGAGTGCCATTGCCAGGATGCGGAGGAGATCTTGCCCCAAGTGGAGGAAATGTGCTCTATAAATAAAGTTGATTTGATTTGAAATCAAGTACCACGGAGTCTTGTTCAGAGAGTGGATCATGGTGAACATCAGCACCTGAAAGTCAGAGTCAATGGTTCTCACCCGTAAAAGGTAGGAGTGCCATCGCCGGGATGGGGAGGAGATCTTTCCCCAAGTGGAGGAAATCAAGTACCATGGAGTCTTGTTCAGAGGGTGGATCGTGGTGAAAATCAGCACCTCAAAGTCAGAGTCCATGGTTCTTGCCCGGAAAAGGGTGGAGTGCCATTGCCGGGATGCGGAGGAGATCTTGCCCCAAGTGGAGGAAATCAAGTACCACGGAGTATTGTTCAGAGTGTGGATTGTGGTGAAAATCAGCACCTCAAAGTCCGAGTCCATGGTTCTTGCCCGTAAAAGGGTGGAGTGCCATTGCCGGGATACGGAGGAGATCTTGCCCCAAGTGGAGGAAATCAAGTACCACAGAGTCTTGTTCATAGAGTGGATCGTGGTGAAAATCAGCACCTCAAAGTCAGAGTCCATGGTTCTCGCCCGGAAAAGGGTGGAGTGCCATCGCCGGGATGCGGAGGAGATCTTGCCCCAAGTGGAGGAAATCAAGTACCACGGAGTCTTGTTCATAGAGTGGATCGTGGTGAAAATCAGCACCTCAAAGTCAGGGTCCGTAGTTCTTGCCCGGAAAAGGGTGGAGTGCCATTGCCGGGATGCGGAGGAGATCTTGCCCCAAGTGGAGGAAATCAAGTACTACGGAGTCTTGTTCAGAGAGTGGATCGTGGTGAACATCAGCACCTGAAAGTCAGAGTCCATGGTTCTCGCCGGGAAAAGGATGGAGGGCCATCGCCGGGATGGGGAGGAGATCTTGCCCCAAGTGGAGGAAATCAAGTACCATGGAGTTGTTCAGAGGGTGGATCGTGATATCGACAGGCGGATCGGTGCAACGTCTGCAATGATGCGTACCCTGTATCGGTCTGTTGTGGTGAAGAAGGAGCTGAGCCAGAAGGCAAAGCTCCCAATTTATTGGTCGATCTACGTTCCTATCCTCACCTATGGTCATGAGCTTTGGGTTATGACCGAAGGCACAAGATCACGGGTACATGAGTTCCCTGGGGAGGGCATGTCCGGGTGGTAGGACGCCACGAGAAGACCCAGGACTCGTTGGGGAGACTATGTCTCCCAGCTGGCATTGATACGCCTCAAGAGGGAGGTCTGGGCTTCTCTGCTTATGCCCCCACGACCCGACCTTGAATAAGCGGAAGAAGATGGATGGTTGGAGGGAGCTGGTGGTCAGTGATATGAGGTCGGTCAAATGTATGTTTTGACTATACTTTGTTAGATTGCACTTAAATACAATTATTGAGCAATTTGTTTCCCATGAAATACTTTAAGTACTAAACTCTCTACTAACTAAAGTTCTTTGGGTGAATAATGTAAACTCACTACACCGGTATGTTTTAGCACTTACATGGCGAGTTTACTGACAGATATAAGTAAGAACTTTACACTACTTTATATTAGAAATGGCAACAGCGGAGGATGAATGTCCCATAACAAGAAGATAGAGAAAAAGAAGAAGCTTATCGACTACGGTGTCGGCACGGACTACAAAGACGGACGCGCGGAAATTTTCAGGACTTATGCAGATCCCAAATACACATCAGCAGGTATCAGAAGGTAAGAAAAGTTGCTTTTGCGTAATATTGCAAAACAAAACGCCAGATGATATGTCTTACCTTGTACACACACCATAATAATACTCGTAAGTTGAAGCACAGTACAATCCATCAAGCGGTGCGGCTTCAT
Organism: Nerophis lumbriciformis; assembly: GCF_033978685.3. Taxonomy (NCBI): domain Eukaryota; kingdom Metazoa; phylum Chordata; class Actinopteri; order Syngnathiformes; family Syngnathidae; genus Nerophis; species Nerophis lumbriciformis. The sequence continues at coordinate 3,397,200 of NC_084583.2, forward strand.
AGCTTACCAAAGTCGCACTAAAACGTTTTGATAGATTTTTGAGCGCAGTGGATAATGTTCTATATTTTCAATGGAACATATACAATTTTGGTGTTATTTACTTGAGTCATATTGCAGTCTACACGTTTCTCTTATGTGTGACTACCATCTACTGGTCACACTTATCACTACACCATGTACCAAATAAAATTGCTTCGAGGTCGGTAAGAACAACCGGAATTATTCCGTACCGGGTTATAAGGCGCACTGTCGAGTTTTGAGAAAATGAAAGGATTTTAAGTGAGCCTTATAGTCTGAAAAAATACGGTAAATAGAAAATATTCACGTTATTGTTTTTTTTACAGTTAACAAAAGGTTTCTTGTACAAAATGATTTCAAAACATTCCCCTCTCAGGGAATTGAACATGGAATTCATCATTCTGACAGCACTACCTTAACAATAAATGGTTAGAAAACATTGTCTTCTTCATGTTTTTTATCAAGCTGCGGCATCATTTGCAGGAATTAGGCGGATATGTTTTATTCATTTCCGACAAATATTACATCTTCCCTCATTTATCTATGACGGTGGCATATCGTGAGAGGCAGACCAACTCAAAGCTTCTCCACTAAATGGCAGAAGGTACATAAATAACCTTTGTGGCCATTCATACAGCAAAATAAGTCACTATTTGTGACATTTGGGTTTAGCGGTGTGCTGTGAATGTTGAGTTTCGGCGTTCATCCTTGTCGGTCTGTATCCCAGAATGCCGGGACGGCAGGTGCAATGCACTTACTAACCCAAATAAATAAATAGTGCAACAGGGAAGTGCACAGGTAGCGAAGGGAAAACTAAACCGTCACAATGACAATCAGCTAAACAGACTCAATAACTCCACGGTGACGTCTTGGTGAATTTACCGAGGAATATGTAAAACTGATACTATACAAAATGATTGTACATTGTAAGTTAAAAATACATATTAGCTAATGCTAATGACGCTAGCTGCTTTATGTTGCGATAGCACGTACACATATGCAGGAAAACACTCCTACAGACATCACACATGGGGCAGTTTGGTAAGTATGAATTGTTTTAGTTATATTGTAAAACTTACAAACGTTGCCTGGAGGGATGAATGAACAATACGTACAAGTAGAAACGCTGTCGACGGCGAGAAGACTGAACCGTGTACGCAAACCAAGCAAAAAACCGCAGGGAACGCTATGCAGAAAAAGCCTCCAGATTGGCAACCAGGAACAGGTGTATTCTGATTGGCAATCAGCGACAGGCGAGCGAGACCACCGCTCAGACCAAAGCAGTGGCAAAAACGAGGCAAACCGGAAATGGAACAAAACATTTTTAAAAACTAACAAATATAATGTTACAAATATACTACAAATAACTAGGAACCCTTAGAATTGTATTTGCTAAAAAATTTTTGTAACATGTCGAGATTTTTACAGCATTTTACAACAACTGCGTGTCATTTCCAGCTATAGTTTACCCATTAAACAAATAAAACTTCGACTTCCTTTTTTATTGTCATTCAAATTTGAACTTTACAGCACAGATAAGAACGACATTTCGTTACATAAACTCATGGTAGTGCACGATAAAAAAGCAATAAGGTGCATATATAAATACATAAATATATATAAATTATATATAAATATATATATAAAATAAATAAATATGTATAAATATATATATAAATAAATAAGTAGATTACTGTACAGATAAATATATTGCACTTTTTCACATGCGTCCACGTTTATGGATGTATGTTATATTGTCTTTTTTATTCCAGCGAGTCAATCCATTTTGGGGGGAGTTGAGGGGATCATTTAATTATGATGCGTTCAAGAGTCTTACGGCCTGAGGGAAGAAGCTGTTACAGAACCTGAAGGTTCTGCTTCGGAGGCTGCGGAACCATAAACAAACTCCAAATTAGAGATGTCCCAATCGTTGGATCTCGGCCGATATTTGCTTTTTTGAACTGAATCTTTCCCGCACCTGTGTCCCAGTGTTTATACGGCAAAAGGTGACGTTGGAGTCTGCGCGTCTCCCTCGTTGAAAAAGACCTCAATGGCGGAGTGGGCGGGTGATGGTTGCGGGTGACGGTCACAAAGGCGGAAGAAGGCTGCAGCAAAGATGGGTCCCCCAATTGTCTTGGTCTCCATACCATTGGACCCTGGCGTTCTCTTTGCCAAGGACAGTGTGGTAGCTGCCTGTGCACCAGTCTCCCCGCTTTAAAAGATTTCACGCACAGGCCTTCTCCTGAAGGCAATCCACACCAACAGGAGGACAATCATACTGGTTTTCGAGTGATCGCCGACGACATGGCAAAAGATTTTGCGGTCACGTGAAAGCCTCCGATATTCCTCGCGACACATACGCCGGGGTAGCATCGGATGCAGGAAGGGTGCACGTCTTGCCAGAACACCGGCTGGAGTTTGAGAGCAAGTTGCAAGGAACACTTTTGTCTATCCACAGTGCGAAGCCGCTTCTAAGCTGGTAATCCTCACCACCATGGCGGAAAATACAGGACAACGCGAGAAGCTAAGCACGAAAGCTTCAATCTAAAATGGGTCGATATAGTATTGTATCAGTGTGTAAACGATACTAAAGTAATGACATCGATATTTATCTTTTTCTTGTTCTTATTATCAACAAAATAATGGTTTGTCATTTTTGTTATAGTTTACAAAGTCATTGAGTATGAGGGCAAACCCCCAAAAGATTTAAAAGGGTGCATAGTAGTTTTTGCTTTTCTTTAGTTATTGTGCACTATTATTTTGTTAAAAAAAATATATATGTAGCCTTCAATACCTCATATTTATTACATCATCTGTATTACAACAATACTAACAAATTATACATTTAATAAGATAAACTTGGTCAAAAAGTGTTATTGTGTTTACTTTAAGTACTGTATATTCCGGACATTAGAGCACATTTTAGTGAAAAAAAAAAAGTTTCTATATTTTAGCCGCAGATATATACGTTGCGAAATGAGTTATTTTACACACAAATATTCGGTAAATGTTTTGTCTACATACACGGCAGTAAAACGGCCCATCAAACAAATCAGAAGTCATCGTCGTGGACCCACAAGCTACAGAAGCCAGCGCTCCAATAAGCTAAACAGACTCAATAACTCCACGGTGACGTTTTGGTGAATTTACTGAGGAATTTGTGAAACAACACAAAAAGAATGTAAGATAATAATACTAACACAGACACTCGGAAACGTGTTAGCATATAAGAGCCGAAGCATCATTCCATTACATAAAAATATGCATGCAAACACTCCTACAGACATCACACATGGTACAGTTTAGTAAGTATGAATTGTTTTAGTTATATTGTAAAACTTACAAACCTTGCTCGGGGTGATGAGTGCAGAATCTATACGAATAGAATCGCTATGGCGGGCTAGAAGACTAAACGGCACTCTATTTACAGTTGAAAGCGCTAAATGGAAGGACACCGCAGCACCTGCAGTGAGCAAACCCGTCCAAAAGATGGCGCCATAGCACAAACAATAAAACACCTTCTCTGTGTATTTGCTTGGTTTAGTTTTTTTTATTATTATAACCGTCAACGAAGGGAAAACAAATACTGCTTGTAGTCCGGAATTTACGGTACTTGCTATGAAACATTTTCAGTTCTATAATCTCTTGTTAAAGTATGAGACCGGATATGAGGCTATAAATGACCTGCACATCCCTACACCAAATTATTATTATTTTTATTTAAATGGCTGTGTAGAGGTTGCCCTCCAGTGGGTTATTCTGACCACCACAGACTGCCAGGAATTCAGGTTATAACACCGTTTTATTTTTCCAATTGTCCAAAGTCTTTGCTTTTCAGCACAGTGTCTCTCAGCAGCACCTCCAACTACAACGACACATTTCGTCATGGCTGCTCCTAGTAAAGGCGACAGGTGATTAGCTAACGAGGCCCACCTGTGTCACCCGCACACCTGTCGCTGTCTTCGAGGCCGGTCCTGACACGCCCCGTTCCGCGGCAGGCCCGCGGGCCACGCCCCCCTCCACAGGCTGATACCAATGTTCATGTGTTTTTACATCCTTATATGAACACAAACAGTCAGGTTTTTAAGTCCTTGCCTGGGTACAAATATGACTGTTAGAATAATTATCACAAAAACTTTGTTTTACATTGTGTTCCTGACAAGAAGACAAAAGGCTGTCTTTGAAACCTACCAAGAGTAAGACTCCTAAAACTCCACTGTGTGTGGAGGGAAGCAAGATGAAGGTGTTCCTGTGTTCTTTCATGGATGGTAATCAACAGAAGGATGTTCTGGCCCAAGGACTTCAGAGCGGAGAGATGACAGGATCTGCCCAATTTCCAGACGACTTCTTTTTGAACTATTTTACGAACTCTTTTTGAACTGACCCTTCCTGTGAATTGTTTACGACCTTTTCTGTGAACTTTTTGCGACCTTTGTCCTTTGGAAACAAAGGTGGCCATGTGTTCGGGAAGGGTCCAAAATAAAAGGAGGCGGCATGCAATCTTTTGGAAGAGCATGCTAACTCTTGTAAAAAGAGCTCAGCAGCGCATGCATTTTTTGCGTCGGACATAAACAGCACAGATCCCTCCCCCCATTCTCACCACATTCTACAGAGGCACTATAGAGAGCCTACTGACCAACTGCATCTCTGTCTGGACTGGAGCCTGCAATGCCTCAGACTGGAAGTCTCTCCAGAGAGTGGTGAGGACGGCGGAAAAAATCGTCAGGACTCCTCTTCCTCCTATCCAGGAGATCGCAAAAAGCCGCTGCCTGACCAGGGCTCAGAAAATCTGCAAAGACTCCTCCCACCCCCACCAAGGACTGTTTTCACTGCTGGACTCTAGAAAGAGGTTCCGCAGCCTCCGAAGCAGAACCTCCAGGTTCTGTAACAGCTTCTTCCCACAGGCCGTAAGACTCTTGAATGCATCATAATTAAATTAAATTAAATTATCCCCTCAACTCCCCCCAAAATGGATTAACTCGCTGGAATAAAAAAGACAATATAACATACATCCATAAACGTGGACGCATGTGGAAAAAGTGCAATATATTTATCTGTACAGTATTTATTTATTTTATTTTATATATATATTTATATATATTTATTATTTATATATGCACCTTATTGCTTTTTTATCCTCCACTACCATGAGCTTATGTAACAAAATTTTGTTCTTATCTGTGCTGTAAAGTTCAAATTTGAAAAAAAAAAAGGAAGTCTAAGTCTAAGACTAAGTCTAAGATACTGTACAAGGGTACAGTGTAAAGACGACTCTCCTCAATATTGAGTCCAAATTGGATTCTGTCTCTGTTTGATTCATTGCTTCTTGTCTTGTTTAATAGATGTCATCAGTGTTTGAACCTGACAATAACATTTTAACTCCCTAAAAAGGAAACCTGGCCTATTTATTGACCGCGATAAGTCCGCTGGATGTCTATAAGGGGGGAAAAAAATAGTGCGGAGGCTTTCAGAGAAAGCGCGCCTTCTGCTTAACATGTTTAATTCCCCCCCATGTTTCTCGAAAGTAGGATAAAAGTCCTAAAACATATCAGTGCACAACATGAAAGCGGAGACTAGCGGGAACATTGAATAAATCACAGCTTTACTTTGCCTTGTTTTTGATGTCGACTGTCACAATCCCACCCCCCCACCGCACCCCCCGAAACAGCGGAGAGTTCACGTGCGTGCCGTCGACTCCTCCAAGGCTATTCGCTGACAGATTGGCTCCGTGGAAATTCACAGAGGTACTGTGAAGATTGTGTTAATGTCGCCGTCACGACACACACTTCACGGCGCCATTGTCAAGTCGCTGACAACAAAAGGAGCGGCGGCTGGAATGTGCAAAGGGCCCGTGCTACGGATAAATAAAATACAAAAAAAACGAGGAGAATGTTAGCAGTTACAACAGGACTTTGGGATTTGTATATTTTTTGTGGTCCCACAAAGGGTTAGAGGAACTCTCTGCAAGTCGAAATACTTCAAAAGTTTCCGGGATTTTTCTTTTATCCAATCAGTGGTTCAACCCATTTGTCGGGTATGGCACTTCAAACAATACCCAGTACAATGAATACCTGTACAATGGATTCAATTTCAATGAAGCTGCCACCTTCACACTAAAAAATTGTTTTGGTTGTAACACAATAGGTTATGGTGAAGGGATACATTATTATTACGGCTGTCAATCTTTGGGCACCGCACGATCCAGATCAAAACTATTCTCGATTTGCAAAACCCAAAACCAGAGAAGTTGGCACGTTGTGTAAATCGTAAATAAAAAAAAACAGAATACAACGATTTGCAAATCCTTTTCAACCTATATTCAATTTAATGGACTGGTAGGGCAAGATACTTAACGTTCTTTTTGCAAATATAAGCTCATTTGGAATTTGATGACTGAATTATGTTTAAAAAAAGCTGGCACAAGTGGCAAAAAAGACTGAGAAAGCTGAGGAATGCTCATTAAACACTTATTTGGAACATCCCGCAGGTGAACAGACTAATTGGGAACAGGTGGGTGCCATGATTGGGTATAAAAGCAGCTTCCGTGAAATAGTCATTCACAAACAAGGATGGGGCGAGGGTCACCACTTTGTGAACAAATGCGTGAGCAAATTGTCCAACAGTTTAAGAACAACATTTCTCAACGAGCTATTGCAAAGAATCTAGGGATTTCACCATCTACGGTCCGTAATATCATCAAAAGGTTCAGAAAATCTGGAGAAATCGCTGCACGTAACATTGAATGCCCGTGACCTTCCATCCCTCAGGCAGTACTGCATGAAAAAGCGACATCAGTGTGTAAAGGATATCACCACATGGGCTCAGGAACACTTCACACAACCACTGTCAATAACTACAGTTGGTCGTTACATCTGTAAGTGCAAGTCAAAACTCTACTATGCAAAGCGAAAGCCATTTATCAACAACACCCAGAAACACTGCCGGCTTCGCTGTGTCCGATGGACTGATGCAAAGTGGAAAAGTGTTCTGTGGTCTGACGAGTCCACATTTCAAATTGTTTTTGGAAACTGTGGACGTCGTGTTCTACGGAACAAAGAGGAAAAGAACCATCCGGATTGTTATAGGCGCAAAGTTGAAAAGCCAGCATCTGTGATGGTATGGGGGTGTATTAGTGCCCAAGGCATGGGTAACTTACACATCTGTGAAGGCATCATTAATGCTGAAAGGTACATACAGGTTTTGGAGCAACATATGTTGTCATCAAATCAACATTATCATGGACGCCCCTGCTTATTTCAGCAAGGCAATGCCAAGCCACGTGTTACAACAGCGTGGCTTCCTAGTAAAAGAGTGCGGGTACTATACTGGCCTGCCTGTAGTCCAGACCTGTCTCCCATTGAAATTGTGTGGCGCAATATGAAGCCTAAAATACCACAACGGAGACCCCCGGACTGTTGAACAACTTAAGCTGTACATCAAGCAAGAATGGGAAAGAATTGCACCTGAAAAGCTTAAAAAATGAGTCTCCTCCATTCCCAATTGTTTACTGAGTGTTGTTAAAAGGAAAGGCCATGTAACACAGTGGTAAAAATGTCCCTGTGACAACCTTTTTGCAATGTGTTGCTGCCATTAAATTCTAAGTTAATGATTATTTGCAAAAAAAAAAAAAGGTTTCTCAGATCTAACAATAAGTATCTTGTCTTTGCAGTCTATTCAATTGAATATACGTTGAAAATGATTTGCAAATCATTGTATTCTGTTTTTATTTACTATTTACACAACGTGCCAACTTTACTGGTTTTGGATTTTGTATGTATAAAACATAGGTTAGCTATTAGCTAGCTATGTTTTAAAGCGCCGCTTTATCGTTAGTTTTTAAGCCAGAATGCGTCCATTCGTCCTCTTCTGTCTCCACACTGTTTCTGCTTGTATGTGCTCTGTGTGTGTGATGACTAACCAGCATTGTCACCACAGCGCGCCTAATGTCGATGGAAAAAAATCTATTAAAAAAAATAAAAATAAATATAAAAGGTATCGATATTTTTTTTATGGCAGTATAGTGCATTCTTTAATTATTATGGGCCTGCTGCAATGCAAGCAGACCATATTATTATTGCCCATACTTCAAACTTTATTATAGTTCCGCATGTTTCTTTTATCTCTAATACAAGACGAACCGGCCAACAAACCCTCACATATGTTATACCGCCGGAAAGGTCTCGTTCGTGCCGACGGGGGTACTTTAAGGTGGGAACATTTTGTGTGACCATGGTGACGCTATTCACAAATGAACAAAAAAATGGGCCAATTGAATGGGTACGCCCCTTTATAACGGTGGATATTTACAGCAGAGATGACCCTCCTCTTGTAGCTCAGCCATACTTTCACGTAGCTCGGTGCTCAACGTCTCATTTGGTTCACACACTTGTCTACTTTAAGCCTGGCTAAAAGAAAGTGTTTGGCCATCGGAAAGGAGGCGAGTGCCATCGGCCTTCCTCTATCAAAGCCGATCAGTACCGCGGTACTTTATTAGTACCTGTGTACAATGGACACTATTCATTTGAAAACTTCCAGTCAGCTTTTTGGCTTCCACGAGAGATCCGTCAACAGAAGAAAAAAAATCCAGCCCCAGTCATGAAATAAAAGGGCAAACGCAGAAAGCGGGTTCGCTGATTGTTTGCGGCGTGTGATGATGAAAGAGAAAACCCCAAAGACTGCGGCAAGTCCTCACAGGAGGAGTTGGCGCCAAATGGCGACGCCACTTTCCACAGGAGACTGCCGGCAACCCGTTGACCTGGATGTCTTTACCGCCGTTTAGCCCGCAGCGCTAACTATCTCTATTAACACGCCATTTGACGTCTTTGATTGTGTCTGCCTGTCGAGCCCCGAGGACGCTTGTTCCTCCCCAGGCGTCGTCCTCTTGATGTCAGCTGCTAAGCACTCTGACAAACACACCCGCAGTAGAGTGTTGAATATCTTAAAATGTGTTTTGTGGCTATTTCACCTTTGACCACAGCGTCAGTTGCGATGCAGAGTGGCGCTTTCCGTCGTTTTTAGCAGAAAGCATTGCAAAATTATCCCTCTCACACGAGATCCACCCAGGAATGGGGCTGTATGAATCCCCTCCCTAATGTATGAATGTTGTATAATCATGTTAAACAATGCCAATGATGAGTTTAGTCTTTTCTGACTTGCAGTCGAAAGGGTATTCAAATGGCCCTATTGGTCGCGGTTTACCTGACACATGAAACATGACAATTGTTCCCAACAGATGGCTGTAAAATGTTGAATATCTTAACATGTGTTTTGTGGCTAATCCAACTTTGACCACAGCGTCAGTTGCTATGTAGGGTGGCGCTTTCTGTCCTTTTCAGCCGACTGCATTGCAAACTGATTACCCCTCCGCCGCTCTTTCTCTCACACGAGATCCACCCAGGAATGGGGCTGTATGAATCCCCTCCCTACTGAATGAATGTCGCTACAATGTTGGATAATCATGTTAAACAATACCAATGATGAGTTTAGTCTTTTCTCACTTGCAGTCGAAAGGGTATTCAAATGGCCCCATTTGTCGCGGTTTACCTGACACATGAAACGTGACAAATCTTCCCACCAGATGGCAGTAACATGTTGAATATCTTAAAATGTGTTTGGTTGCTATTCCAACTTTGACCACGGTGTCAGTTGCTATGTAAAGTCACGCTTTCCGTCCTTTTCAGCCGACTGCATTGCAAAATGATTACCCCTCCGCCGCTCTTCCTCTCACATGAGATCCACCCAGGAATGGGGCCGTAGGAATCCCTTCCCTACTGTATGAATGTTGCTACAATGTTGGATAATCATGTTAAACAACGCCAATGATGAGTTTAGTCTTGTCTGACTTGCAGTCGGAAGGGTATACAAAAGGCCCCATTCATCGCAATTTACCTGACACATGAAACGTGACAAATCTACACCTGATGGCAGTAGAATGTTAATATATTAAAATGTTTTTTGTGGCAATTTTAACTTTGACCACAGCGTCAGTTGCTATGTTAAGTGGCATATTCCGTCGTTTTTAGCAGACTGCATTGCAAAATGATTACCTCTCCGCCGCTTTTCCTCTCACACGAGATCCACCCAAGAATGGGGCCGTAGGAATCCCTTCCCTCCTGTATGAATGTTGCCGCAATGTTCGATGATCATGTTAAACAATGCCAATGATGAGTTTAGTCTTTTCTCACTTGCAGTCAAAAGGGTATTCAAATGGCCCCATTTGTCGCGGCTTACCTGACACATGAAACGTGACAAATTTTCCCACCAGATGGCAGTAAAATATTGAATATCTTAAAATGTGTTTTGTGGCTATTCCAACTTTGACCACAGCGTCAGTTGCTATGTAGAGTGGCACTTCCCTTCTTTTTCAGCCGACTGCATTGCAAAATTATTACCCCTCCGCCGCTCTTCCTCTCACACGAGATCCACCCAGGAATGGGGCCGTAGGAATCCCTTCCCTACTGTATGAATGTTGCTACAATGTTGGATAATCATGTTAAACAACGCCAATGATGAGTTTAGTCTTGTCTGACTTGCAGTCGGAAGGGTATACAAAAGGCCCCATTCATCGCAATTTACCTGACACATGAAACGTGACAAATCTACACCTGATGGCAGTAGAATGTTAATATATTAAAATGTTTTTTGTGGCAATTTTAACTTTGACCACAGCGTCAGTTGCTATGTTAAGTGGCATATTCCGTCGTTTTTAGCAGACTGCATTGCAAAATGATTACCTCTCCGCCGCTTTTCCTCTCACACGAGATCCACCCAAGAATGGGGCCGTAGGAATCCCTTCCCTCCTGTATGAATGTTGCCGCAATGTTCGATGATCATGTTAAACAATGCCAATGATGAGTTTAGTCTTTTCTCACTTGCAGTCAAAAGGGTATTCAAATGGCCCCATTTGTCGCGGCTTACCTGACACATGAAACGTGACAAATTTTCCCACCAGATGGCAGTAAAATATTGAATATCTTAAAATGTGTTTTGTGGCTATTCCAACTTTGACCACAGCGTCAGTTGCTATGTAGAGTGGCACTTCCCTTCTTTTTCAGCCGACTGCATTGCAAAATTATTACCCCTCCGCCGCTCTTCCTCTCACACGAGATCCACCCAAGAATGGGGCCGTAGGAATCCCTTCCCTACTGTATGAATGTTGCTACAATGTTGGATAATCATGTTACACAATGCCAATGATGAGTTTAGTCTTTTCTGACTTGCAATCGAAGGGTATTCACATGGCCCTTTTTTCCGCGGTTTACCTGACACATGAAACGTGACACATTTTACCACCTGATGGCAGTAAAATGTTTAATATCTTAAAATGTGTTTTGTGGCTATTCCAACTTTGACCACAGCGTCAGTTGCTATGTAGAGTGGCACTTTCCGTCCTGTTCAGCCGACTGCATTGCAAAATTATTACCCCTAAACCCCTCTTCCTTTCACACGAGATCCACCCAGGAATGGGGCCGTAGGAATCCCTTCCCTCCTGTATGAATGTTGCTACAATGTTGGATGATCATGTTAAACAATGCCAATGATGAGTTTAGTCTTGTCTGACTTGCAGTCAAAGGGTATTCATATGGACCTATTTTCCACGGTTTACCTGACACAAGAAACGTGACAAATTTTCCCACCAGATGGCAGTAAAATGTTGAATATCTTAAAATGTGTTTTGTGGCTAATCCAACTTTGACCACGGCGTCAGTTGCTATGTAGAGTTACGCTTTCCGTCCTTTTCAGCTGACTGCTTTGCAAAATGATAACCCCTCCGCCGCTCTTCCTCTCACACGAGATCCACCCAGAAATGGGGCCGTATGAATCCCCTCCCTACTGTATGAATGTTGCTACAATGTTGGATAATCATGTTAAACAATGCCAATGATGAGTTTTGTCTTTTCTGACTTGCAGTCGAAAGGGTATACAAAAAGGCCCCATTCATCGCAATTTACCTGACACATAAAAAGTGACAAATCTACACCTGATGGCAGTAGAATGTTGAATATCTTAAAATGTTTTTGTGTCAATTTCAACTTTGACCACAGCGTCAGTTGCTATGTTAAGTGGCGCTTTCCGTCGTTTTTAGCTGAATGCATTGCAAAACGATTACCCCTCCGCCGCTCTTCCTCTCACACGAGATCCACCCAGGAATGGGGCTGTATGAATCCCTTAACTACTGTATGAATGTTGCTACAATGTTGGATAATCATGTTAAACAATGCCAATGATGAGTTTAGTCTTTTCTGACTTACAGTCGAAAGGGTATTCAAATGGCCCCATTGGTCGCGGTTTACCTGACACATGAAACGTGAAACATTTTCCCAACAGATGGCAGTAAAATGTTGAATATCTTAAAATGTGTTTTGTGGCAATTCCAACTTTGACCACAGCGTCAGTTGCTATGTAGAGTCACACTTTTCGTCTTGTTCAGCCGACTGCATTGCAAAATGATTACCCCTCCGCCGCTCTTCCTCTCACACGAGATCCACCAAGGAATGAGGCCGTATGAATCCTCTCCCTACTGTATGAATGCTGCTACAATGTTGGATAATCATGTTAAACAATGCCAATTATGAGTTTAGTCTTTACTGACTTACAGTTGAAAGGGTATTCAAATGGCCCCATTCGTCGCGGTTTACCTGACACATGAAACGTGACAAATCTTCCTACCAGATGACAGTAAAATGTTGAATATCTTAAAATGTGTTTGGTGGCTATTCCAACTTTGACCACGGCGCCAGTTGCTATGTAGAGTCACGCTTTCCGTCCTTTTCAGCCGACTGCATTGCAAAATGATTACCCCTCCGCCGCTCTTCCTCTCACACGAGATCCACCAAGGAATGAGGCCGTATGAATCCCCTCCCTACTGTATGAATGTTGCTACAATGTTGGATAATCATGTTAAACAACGCCAATGATGAGTTTAGTCTTTTCTGACTTACAGTCGAAAGGGTATACAAATGGCTCCATTCGTCGCAATTTACCTGACACATGAAATGTGACAAATCTACACCTGATGGCAGTAGAATGTTGAATATCTTAAAATGTTTTTTGTGGCAATTTCAACTTTGACCACAGCGTCAGTTGCTATGTTAAGTGGCGCATTCCGTCGTTTTTAGCAAACTACATTGCGGAATGATTACCCCTCCGCCGCTCTTCCTCTCACACGAGATCCACCCAGGAATGGGGCTGTATGAATACCTTAACTACTGTATGAATGTTGCTACAATGTTGGATAATCATGTCAAACAACGCCAATGATGAGTTTAGTCTTTTCTGACTTACAGTCGAAAGGGTATTCAAATGGCCCCATTGGTCGCGGTTTACCTGACACATGAAACATGACAATTTTTCCCAACATATGGCAGTAAAATGTTGAATATCTTAACATGTGTTTTGTGGCTATTCCAACTTTGACCACAGCGTCAGTTGCTATATGGAGTGGCGCTTTCTGTCATTTTTAGTCGACAGCATTGCAAATTATTACCCCTCCGCCCCTTTTCCTCTCACACGAGATCCACCCAGGAATGGGGCAGCATGAATCCCTTCCCTACTGTATGACTGTTTCTACAATGTTGGATAATCATGTTAAAAAATGCCAATGATGAGTTTAGTCTTTACTGACTTACAGTCAAAAGAGTATTCAAAAGGCCCCATTTGCTGCGGTTTACCTGACCCATGAAACGTGACAAATCTACCCACCCGATGGCAGTAGAGTGTTGAATATCTTAAAATGTGTTTTGTGGCTATCCCAACTTTGACCACAGCGTCAGTTGCTATTTAGAGTGGCGCTTTCCGTCCTTTTTAGCCGACTGCATTGCAAAATGATTAACTCTGAATCGCTCTTCCTCTCACACGAGATCCACCCAGGAATGGGGATGTATGAATCCCTTAACTACTGTATGAATGTTGCTACAATGTTGGATAATCATGTTAAACAATGCCAATGATGAGTTTAGTCTTTTCTGACTTGCAGTCGAAAGGGTATTCAAATGGCCCCATTCATCGCAATATACCTGACACATGAAACGTGACGAATCTACACCTGATGGCAGTTGAATGTTGAATATCTTAAAATGTTTTTTGTGGCAATTTCAACTTTGACCACAGCGTCAGTTGCTATGTTAAGTGGCGCATTCCGTCGTTTTTAGCAGACTGCATTGCAAAATAATTACCTCTCCGCCGCTCTTCCTCTCACACAAGATCCACCCAGGAATGGGGCTGTATGAATCCCTTAACTACTGTATGAATGTTGCTACAATGTTGGATAATCATGTTAAACAACGCCAATGATGAGTTTAGTCTTTACTGACTTACAGTCGAAAGAGTATTCAAATGACCCCATTGGACGCGGTTTACCTGACACATGAAACATGACAATTTTTCCCAACAGATGGCAGTAAAATGTTGAATATCTTAAAAGGTGTTTGGTGGCTAATCCAACTTTGACCACAGCGTCAGTTGCTATATCGAGTCACACTTTTCATCCTGTTCAGCCGACTGCATTGCAAAATGACTACCCCTTCGATGCTCTTCCTCTCACACGAGATCCACCAAGGAATGGGGCCGTATGAATCCCCTCCCTACTGTATGAATCTTTCTACAATGTTGGATAATCATGTAAAAAAACGCCAATGATGAGTTTAGTCTTTACTGACTTACAGTTGAAAGGGTATTCAAATGGCCCCATTTGTCGCGGTTTACCTGACACATGAAACGTGACAAATCTACACCTGATGGCAGTAGAATGTTGAATATCTTAAAATGTGTTTTGTGGCAATTCCAACTTTGACCACAGCGTCAGTTGCTATGTTAAGTGGCGTATTCCGTCGTTTTTAGCAGACTGCATTGCAAAATGATTACCCCTCCGCCGCTCTTCCTCTCACACGAGATCCACCCAGGAATGGGGCTGTATGAATCCCTTAACTACTGTATGAATGTTGCTACAATGTTGGATAATCATGTTAAACAACACCAATGATGAGTTTAGTCTTTTCTGACTTACAGTCGAAAGGGTATTCAAATGGCCCCATTCGTCGCGGTTTGCCTGACACATGAAACGTGACGAATCTACACCTGATGGCAGTAGAATGTTGAATATCTTAAAATGTGTTTTGTGGAAATTCCAACTTTGACCACAGCGTCAGTTGCTATGTTAAGTGGCGCATTCCGTCGTTTTTAGCAGACTGCATTGCAAAATGATTACCCCTCCGCCGCTCTTCCTCTCACACGAGATCCACCCAGGAATGGGGCCGTAGGAATCCCTTCCCTACTGTACGAATGTTGCTACAATGTTGGATAATCATGTTAAACAATACCAATGATGAGTTTAGTCTTTTCTGACTTGCAGTCGAAGGGTATTCACATGGCCCTATTTTCCGCGGTTTACCTGACACATGAAACGTGACAAATTTCCTACCAGCTATTTTTTAACAGCTGACACCGAAAATTGAAGGTGTGAGCTGTTAAAAAATAGACACAATTATATTAAAAAATGGACAGACATTTGTGAAATTCTAAGGGAGAACCAAAACTCATCACTATTCTCCTATGAGCAATTTCATCCCGAGGTTGATTCCCACTTTGGGTGTTTGTGTGCATGTGGGTGCGAGTGGAAAAACAGGCCGCCTCCGTGTCACTCAGTGCGTGGGGGCGCCACTCGCCATCTCTATGATAATTTCCTACTCGCGATGAGCAAAGACAGCAACATTGATACAATTCATTTCCTCTTTATTCACTGGTGCGGAAATGTTGGCCGCGGTCGAAGTTACTCGAGAAGTCTTTCTGGGCGGAGGTGGTGGTGTCACCGGTGGGAGGGGGAAGCCACCGGAACACGGTGGATGGTTCTGGAAGCCGTGCAGCCGTGATATTGTGTTTTGTCCCATCAGACAACAGACTTGTGACTGCAAGACGACCTCAGTCAGCTTAAAAAAAGGGGCCCTATTATGCAAAATGTACTCTTTAATGAGGTTTTAACGGTAATGTGCATGAGTTTTGACAACAATTGATCATTACCTTCATTTGTTTGCTCCTGCTAAAACAGGGGTGTGGAACACGGTTGCACTAAGGGCCACATGGCAGTTATGGCTGCACTAAGAGGGCCGATTGTAACCGTATATAATTGTGCGAATGCTCCAGGTTTTCCGGGACATTTTTCCCATTCAAAATGAATTGGCTATTTTTCAAACTTCCACCATTTCCACATTTTTCAACCGATTCAAACTATTCCACCTTCAACATATTCCACTCGTCCTGGAAAATTAAACCATCATTTTTACAAGATCAAAAAAATTCCAAGAATTCACTTTTTTTTCAAACCCTTTTTTGACCCTTTATTCTGGCGACTACTTCAGGGTTTCCCGCAAACCTTTGTTGTTAAGGCGGCCGCCTTAACAACAAAGAGCCACCGCCTAAACTAAAGTCTTAACAAGCTGCTCCCCTTAGTTCTGCCTCTGCCTCTGTCAGTACGTCTCTGCAGCACAGCCAATCAGCAGTGTGTATTCAGAGCGCACGTAACAGCCAATCAGCAGTGCATATTCAGAGCACATGTAGCAGACAATCAGCAGTGCGTACTCAGAGCGCATGTAACAGGCAATCAGCAGTGCATATTCAGAGCACATGTAACAGCCAATCAGCAGTGCATATTCAGAGCGCACGTAACACAGCCAATCAGCAGTGCGTATTCGGAGCGCATGGAATCAGAATCAGTGGTCAGGCAGGCAGAGAGGAGAGACGGTGGGTTGAGCTGAAAGGTGTTTAGCAGGTGAGCATAATGCAGCGGACTCTCCCCAAATTATAATAAACACTTCCAAGTTAAGTACTAGTAACATCACTAGGAGCCCGTTGACGTTCTAGAAACAAAAGCGGCAGCTCAGCTCGCTCGCAGTTCTTGAGGTGAAGGCTAATTAGCTTTTAGCATAACGTTAGCTCATTTTGCAGTGTGTGTGCGTGCGTGCGTGCGTGCGTGTGTGTGTGTGTGTGTTACGGACAGCAAAGCCCTGTCTGTCTCAGAGAAAGACAAGCATTATTGACCTCCAGGTAACAACTAAGTTATTTCACTCTACCTTTTTCTGGGTTGATTGTTAAAGCAGCAAAAAAAGGACATTATGTTAAATGAAGAGTTTCTGCCTCTGATAGTTGATATAATAATGTAACTGCATCATAAAGCCTACATGAACTCCATGGTGTTCAGAGATGAATAGCCTCTCCTATTGCTATTGAACTATTTTTTTCAGTTATAGTTACATTAATCACTAGTAATGTAGCAGCTTAGATTTGAATGGCAGGGTCCCTGCTATCACATGTTGATAAAAATATAACATTTACAAAATAAAAATCAACTACAGGCTTCCCAAATGCTGTAATAAATTAAGCATGATGAGTTGAACATATGTCAGCATGTGGCCCCACTTTTAACTATTTTTTTCAAACGCTTATGGCAAACGCTTACTTACAGTAAGTCATTAATTTTACTTTGTAAGTCATTATTTTGACTTAGTAAGCCATTATTTTGTCATTGTTTTGATTTAGTAAATTACTAAGTCATAATAATGACGTACTTGGTGTCTCAGGTAACTAGGACTGTTTTGTTTTTACTTTACGGAAAAAATATTGAGATATATATCGTCATTCAGAAAATGGAGCGGAAAACACAACCAAAAGTTGTAGGCTTCTTCACACGATGAAGCCGGCCTACTTCACCGCAGTCTGTAGTCTATTGCCCCCCCCCAGGCTGTGGTGGCAGCGTCGAAGTGATGGCGACAGGCCGAGTTATACCCATCCTTACACCCACCCACCCCTCGCCCGGCCCCCTCCCCCTGGATAGTCACCACCTTAACTAACAAATTTTCTGTGTGGAGAAACCTTGCTCCCTACGGACAGAGCAGTCAACATTTGTCCTAAAGTAATAGTTCTATTCCGGTTCCGATTCAACTTTTGATTCTGCTTAAACGATTCGGTTCCTTATTGGTTCTTATTTAGTGAAAAAAGGGGGCAAAAAAAAAAAAAAGTGGATTTGCATACAATTTTGTTTAGTTTAGAATAGGGTTGTCCTGATACCAATATTTTGGTATTGGTACCAAAATGTATTTAGATACTTTTTGATATTTTTCTAAATAAAGGGGACCACAAAAAATTACATTATTGGCTTTATTTTAACCAACAATCTTAGGGTACATTAAATATGTTTATTATTGCAATTTTGTCCTTAAATAAAATAGTGAACATACTAGACAACTTGTCTTTTAGTAGTAAGTAAACAAACAAAGGCTCCTAATTAGACATATGCAGTAAAATATTGTGTCATTTATCATTCTATTATTTTGTCAACATTGTGAGGGACAAACTGTAAACACGGATTATTAATCCACTTGTTCATTTATTGTTAATATCTGCTTGTTTTCTGTTTTAACATGTTCTATCTACACTTCTGTCAAAATGTAATAATCACTTATTACATTGTAACGGGGCGGTATAGCTCGGTTGGTAGAGTGGCCGTGCCAGCAACTTGCAGGTTCCAGGTTCGATCCCCGCTTCCGCCATCCTAGTCACTGCCGTTGTGTCCCTGGGCAAGACACTCTCGCCAAGTGCATCGGCGTTCAACGCGTCGCCGCCACCTGACTCTCCCTCGCTGGTTGCGGGGACACTTGGTCTGGCGACCCACCACCAAGTCCCCCCTCCGCCCTCCCATGACTTTTGATCTTGCCTTGTTTTTGTGGACATCTGATATCTGTCCTTGAGGAGGGGAAACTGACATGATCCTTGGTCCGGATCATGTTTTTGTATTTTCTGTCACTCCCGTTGTGTCCTTGGGCAAGACACTCTACCCACCTGCTCCCAGTGCCACCCACACTGGGTTAAAAATGTAACTTCGATATTGGGTTTCACAATGAAAAGCGCTTTGAGTCACTAGAGAAAAGCGCTATATAAGTATAGTTGACGACTACTACTACTACTTATTCTTCTGTTGTTTGATACTTTACATTAGTTTTGGATGATACCACAAAGTTAGGGTATCGATCCGATACCAAGTAGTTACAGGATCATACATTGGTCATATTCAAAGTCCTCATGTGTCCAGGGACGTATTTCCTGAGTTTATAAACAAAATATAAATTAAAAAAGGAAAAATGACGAGAAAAAATATGGATGTAATCATAGTAGCTTTCTAGATCCACCCTATCTTACCGATTGTATTGTACCATATGTCCCGGCAAGAAATCTGCGATCAAAGAACTCTGGGCTTATTAGTGATTTCCAGAGCCCAAAAAAAGTCTGCGGGCTATAGAGCGTTTTCTATTTGGGTTCCAGTACTATGGAATGCCCTCCCGGTAACAGTTAGAGATGCTACCTCAGTAAAAGCATTTACGTCCCATCTTAAAACTCATTTGTATACTCTAGCCTTTAAATAGACCCCCTTTTTAGACCGGTTGATCTGCCGTTTCTTTTCTTTTCTCCTCTGCCCCCCTCTCCCTTGTGGAGGGGGTGGGGGTCACAGGTCCGGTAGCCATGGATGAAGTGCCGGCTGTCCAGAGTCGGGACCCGGGGTGGACCGCTCGTCTGTGCATCGGTTGGGGACATTTCTGCGCTGCTGACATGTCTCCGCTCGGGATGGTTTCCTGCTGGCCCCACTATGGACTGGACTCTCACTATTATGTTAGATCCACTATGGACTGGACTTTCACAATATTATGCTAGACCCACTCGATGTCCATTGCATC
The DNA here is from genome assembly GCF_033978685.3 of Nerophis lumbriciformis. NCBI lineage: Eukaryota > Metazoa > Chordata > Actinopteri > Syngnathiformes > Syngnathidae > Nerophis > Nerophis lumbriciformis. Next base: position 3,416,936 of record NC_084583.2, read on the forward strand.
CGGTCTCCCCTAGAAGGGGGGCGGGGGGGTCACCCACATCTGCGGTCCTCTCCAAGGTTTCTCATAGTCATTCACATCGATGTCCCACTGGGTTGTGAGTTTTTCCTTGCCCTTACGTGGGCTCTGAACCGAGGGTGTCGTTGTGGCTTGTGCAGCCCTTTGAGACTCTTGTGATTTAGGGCTATATAAATAAACATTGATTGATTGATTGATTGACTAGATACGCTCTTGTACTTGGTATCATTACAGTGGATGTCAGGTGTAGTGTTTAGTGTTTGTTTACTTTGTGACGCCGGTGAGCTATTGTATCCTCCTACGGTGTGTAGTGAAGCATGTTTAGCTATTCCTCGTCCTCCAGTGATAATGTTACTTGTAAGAAACTTACCTTATTTGTCGCCATGGAGGCGAGGATTAGTGATTTAAAAGTTGCTAAAACACTGCCGACCGCACCTCTTCCTGAGGGCGTTTCAGTGTTATAACTTCACCTTTATCTCCAGTTTTTAAGCCAAAATGTGTCCGTTCTCCCTTGTCTGTCTACACACTGTGTCTGCTTGTAAGTACTCAGTGTGTGTGCGCCCCCGAACATGCTCGTAAAAACCAGCAATGTCACGACGTGACAACGAGGCGCCGTCATAGTACTTTTCAAACCGTTTTTGATTCATTAGTACCGCGTCCTGTACCGGCACCGGTATACCGTGCGACCCTACTTCCAACAAACTCAATGTGACACCTGCGGGACTTTTGAAAGAGTTGAACGCGAGACCTTTAAATGCAGCTTTTAGAATGCGATTCATGCTACTTCTGAGTTCAGGTTGTCACCCCGCAGTCAATCACGGTGACATCCAATTCTCCACAACTGATAACCCGTCTCCCATCAACCATCCCTCCCTCTACTCCCTCGCCAAAATTGCTCATTATTTCTAACTATCGGGCGGCTTGTTACAATTCAAATGAAATCTCCTCAGCACCCCCGCGCTGACCCGGCCAGGGGTCACCCCTCCACGAGCCAGCAGTGCTGTTTCGGAGAGGAATCCGCACTCGTTCTCAGCTCGCCGCACACCGAGCTCCGCCTGTCGAGACAGAAGTGCGCTCGGCGTGCACCCCCGCTGACACGTTCACGGTATGTGATAATTGAAAGGGTCCCAACTGCACCTTAAAGGCATATGCGACCGCTCCGATTCCCCCCCTTAGGGATGGCGCCAAGGGCAGATTTACAACCGGCTAATCTAGTCTGGATCTTAAATAGCTGACGTTCCCTGAGGGTTATATTTACCTCATCACAATAATGCGTCTTATAATAAAATAAAACAGGTATTTTTTCTCTGTAATTGAACGGCGGACCCTGCTGCTGCACGGAACAGATAAATAAATAACAGGGTGTAAGTAAGAAAAAACAATTATCTGATATTGACATCTCGCGCAATCAAAGGATCCCCCGCCAGACTCGAGGAGGTGCCAATCAGGCGCCAGTGGAGGCCTCATCTCGCCGTCGCCGCCGCTTTTCATTTCGCCGAGATTCTGACACGACGAATCATCAGTCAATAGCGCGGAACTGATGCTTAATGCTGATTGATGACTTTGGCACGGCCCCCTCCCCGCCTCAGCACGCCGTCCGACCTCAATGGGGGGGATCACATGGTCGGAAAATTAGCAGTGTAAGGATGCAAAATATGTTTTTTTAATAATATTGTATTAATTTACAGTATTGGGTAAATAAAAAAAATATATATACATGTATATATATAAAAAATAAATAAATACATGATTTTTTATTTATTTATTTTTTTAAATAAAAAATAAAACAGTATTGCAGTAAAATCTGTTTTAGCTCGTGGGTACCCAAACTATGGCCGGCGGGCCCGATATGTCCAAAATCCACCCCGGATTGTTATTATTATTACAAACCCCGTTTCTATATGAGTTGGGAAATTGTGTTAGATTTAAGTATAAACAGAATACAATGATTTGCAAATCATTTTCAACCCATATTCAGTTGAATATGCTACAAAGACAACATATTTGATGTTCAAACTGATAAACATTTTTTTTTTTTTGCAAATAATCATTAACTTTAGAATTGGATGCCAGCAACACGTGACAAAGAAGTTGGGAAAGGTGGCAATAAATACTGATATAGTTGAGGAATGCTCATCAAACACTTATTTGGAACATCCCACAGGTGAACAGGCAAATTGGGAACAGGTGGGTGCCATGATTGGGTATAAAAGTAGATTCCATAAAATGCTGAGTCATTCACAAACAAGGATGGGGCGAGGGTCACCACTTTGTCAACAAATGCGTGAGAAAATATTTGAACAGTTTAAGAAAAACCTTTCTCAACCAGCTATTGCAAGGAATTTAGGGATTTCACCATCTACGGTCCGTAATATCATCAAAGGGTTCAGAGAATCTGGAGAAATCACTGCACGTAAGAAGCTAAGCCTGTGACCTTCGATCCCTCAGGCTGTACTGCATCAACAAGCGACATCAGTGTGTAAAGGACATAACCACATGGGCTCAGGATCACTTCAGAAACCCACTGTCAGTAACTACAGTTGGTTGCTACATCTGTAAGTGCAAGTTAAAACTCTCCTATGCAAGGCGAAAACCGTTTATCAACAACACCCAGAAACGCCGTCGGCTTCGCTGGGCCTGAGCTCATCTATGATGGACTGATACAAAGTGGAAAAGTGATCTGTGGTCTGACGAGTCCACATTTCAAATTTTTTTTGGAAACTGTGGACGTCGTGTCCTCCGGACCAAAGAGGAAAATAACCATCCGGATTGTTATAGGCGCAAAGTTGAAAAGCCAGCATCTGTGATGGTATGGGGGTGTATTAGTGCCCAAGACATGGGTAACTTACACATCTGTGAAGGCGCCATTAATGCTGAAAGGTACATACAGATTTTGAAACAACATATAGTGCCATCCAAGTAACGTTACCATGGACGCACGCCCCTGCTTATTTCAGCAAGACAATGCCAAGCCACATGTTACATCAACGTGGCTTCATAGTAAAAGAGTGCGAGTACTAGACTGGCCTGCCTGTAGTCCAGACCTGTCTCCCATTGAAAATGTGTGGCGCATTATGAAGCCTAAAATACTTGCTGTACATCAAGCAAGAATGGGAAATAATTCCATCTGAGAAGCTTAAAAAATGTGTCTCCTCAGTTCCCAAACGTTTACTGAGTGTTGTTAAAAGGAAAGGCCATGTAACACAGTGGTGAACATGCCACTTGTGCCCGCTTTTTTGGAACATGTTGCAGGCATCAAATTCCAAACGAGCTAATATTTGCGAAAAATAACAAACGTTTTCCAGTTGGAACGGTAAGTATCTTGTCTTTGCAGTTTATTCGATTGAATATAGGTTAAAGAGGATTTGCAAATCATTGTATTCTGTTTTTATTTGTCATTTACACAACATGCCCACTTCACTGGTTTTGGGTTTTGTATGTATACTGTTAAATGTGTACTAACCAAAGTAAAACATATAAAAAAGACTTTGTGTTCGAGACCACTAGGGTATTCGTTTCTTCACCGTACCTTAGGCAATTGCAGGCATGAGTTCTTGGATGTGTTCGGGCCCGGCGAATGCCGCCAATGTTTCTGGGTGTTGTTGATAATACGTGTTTGATGTGCATTCCTCAACTTTCCTCAGTCTTTTTTGCCACTTGTGCCAGCTTTTTTGGAACATGTTGCAGGCATCAAATTCCAAATTAGCTAATATTTGCAAAAACAACTATGTTTTCCAGTTTGAACGTTAAGTATCTTGTCCTTGCAGTCTATTCAATTGAATATAAGTTGAAAAGGATTTGCAAATCATTGTATTCTGTTTTTATTTACCATTTACACAACGTGCCAACTTCACTGGTTTTGGGTTTTGTATATATACTGTTAAATGTGTACTAACTAAAGTAAAACAGGGGTGAGTTTTTCCTTGCCCTTATGTGGGCTCTGTACCGAGGATGTCGTTGTGGCTTGTGCAGCCCTTTGAGACACTTGTGATTTAGGGCTATATAAATAAACATTGATTGATTGATTGATTTAAAAAATACTTTGTTTTCGAGACCACTAATGTCAGAATAATTGTATCCAAGTTATCACACAACTTTGTGTTTCAATGAGTTACCGGCGAGCAGACAAAAGCTGTCTTTGATCTTACCAATCAAAATGCTTGTAAAACTCCACTGTGTAGGATGGGAAGCGACATGAACGTGTCGGTTTCTTTGATATAATGTAATTCACAGGAAGATTTTATGTTGACCCGAGATCTACAAAGCGGAGAGGAAGCAGGACCTGTCCCCCCTCCAGGCACCTTTCCTTTGAACTGTTTTGTAACCAAAGGCAACGGCTGTTTACGACCCCCTTTCCTTTAGATACAGCTGTTGCCATGTAATCAGGTAAAGTCCAAATAAAAGAAGAGGCGTACAATCTTTCGTCGGAGCGTGGTGGAAGACTGTACAAAGAGTACAGCCCAGACGTTTCTCCTCAATGAGCTAAATGTAATTATGTCTCTGTTTAATTCCTTGCTTCTTGTCTGTTTAATAGATGTCATCAGTGTTTGAACCTGACAATAACATTTTAAGTATTTGTTTCTGCACCGCGCCTTACGCAACTGCAGGCATGCGTTCTCGGATGAGCTTGGGCCGAGCGAATGCCACCAATGTTTCTGGGTGTTGTTGATAATAACTGTTTGATGTGCATTCCTCAACTTTCCTCAGTCTTTTCTGCCACTTGTGCCAGCTTTTTTGGAACATGTTGCAGGCATCAAATTCCAAACGAGCTAATATGTGCAAAAAAAAACGAAAGTTTCCCAGTTGGAACGGTAAATATCTTGTCTTTGCAGTTTATTCGATTGAATATAAGTTAAAAAGGATTTGCAAATCATTGTATTCTGTTTTTATTTGTCATTTACACAACGTGCCAACTTCACTGGTTTTGGGTTTTGTATGTATACTGTTAAATGTGTACTAACCAAAGTAAAACATCTAAAAAATACTTTGTGTTCGAGACCACTTAGGTATTTGTTTCTTCACCATACCTTAGGCAATTGCACGCATGAGTTCTTGGATGAGCTCGGGCCCAGCGAATGCCGCCAGAGTTTCCGGGTGTTGTTGATAAGTGTTTGATGAGCATTCCTCAACTTTCCTCAGTCTTTTTTGCCACTTGTGCCAGCTTTTTTGGAACATGTTGCAGGCATCAAATTCCAAACGAGCTAATATTTGCAAAAAATAACGAAAGTTTCCCAGTTGGAACGGTAAATATCTTGTCTTTGCAGTTTATTCGATTGGATATAAGTTAAAAAGGATTTGCAAATCATTGTATTCTGTTTTTATTTGTCATTTACACAACGTGCCAACTTCACTGGTTTTGGGTTTTGTATGTATACTGTTAAATGTGTACTAACCAAAGTAAAACATCTAAAAAATACTTTGTGTTCGAGACCACTTAGGTATTTGTTTCTTCACCATACCTTAGGCAATTGCACGCATGAGTTCTTGGATGAGCTCGGGCCCAGCGAATGCCGCCAGAGTTTCTGGGTGTTGTTGATAATAAGTGTTTGATGAGCATTCCTCAACTTTCCTCAGTCTTTTCTGCCACTTGTGCCAGCTTTTTTGGAACATGTTGCAGGCATCAAATTCCAAACGAGCTAATATTTGCAAAAAATAACGAAAGTTTCCCAGTTGGAACGGTAAATATCTTGTCTTTGCAGTTTATTCGATTGAATATAAGTTAAAAAGGATTTGCAAATCATTGTATTCTGTTTTTATTTGTCATTTACACAACGTGCCAACTTCACTGGTTTTGGGTTTTGTATGTATACTGTTAAATGTGTACTAACCAAAGTAAAACATCTAAAAAATACTTTGTGTTCGAGACCACTTAGGTATTTGTTTCTTCACCATACCTTAGGCAATTGCACGCATGAGTTCTTGGATGAGCTCGGGCCCAGCGAATGCCGCCAGAGTTTCTGGGTGTTGTTGATAATAAGTGTTTGATGAGCATTCCTCAACTTTCCTCAGTCTTTTTTGCCACTTGTGCCAGCTTTTTTGGAACACGTTGCAGGCATCAAATTACAAATGAGCTAATATTTGCAAAAAATAACTATGTTTTTTTCAGTTCGAACGTTTAAGTATCTTGTCTTTGCAGTCTATTCAATTGAATTGAAAAGGATTTGCAAATCATTGTGTTCTGTTTTTATTTACCATTTACACAACGTGCCAACTTCACTGGTTTTGGGTTTTGTATGTATACTGTTAAATGTGTACTAACTAAATTAAAAAAACACACTTAGTTACCAGTAGATTTGATTGACAAGACTCCCAAACTACTGCAAGACTGATGCTGATGGCTCATGTCATGCCACTCAAAAGGTCACAAATGATTGATTAAAGCTACAAGCGGAATTGTAGAATTCATAAAAAAACAAACAAGAATATCCCCGGCGCTCCCCTGTCGTATTATGAGAAGTGAATAAAAATGTCATTCACGGCGTCGGCAATAACCCCACACAATATACAAGCGCCGACAAAACCTCTTTAATTAAAGTCGTGTTGTCAAATAAGACATTTTTTTCCATCATTCCTGTGGAAATATCCTAATGTGACTTTATGTCAACACGGCAATAAAAGAGCTGTATAATGGGGCACTTTCTAACCCTGAAATGTCAAGTGGCGGGGGTGGGGGTGGGGGTGAACGCTGCAATAAAGCATCATGCAGGTCTGATATTGAAGTGCCTTCCCCAGAAAGAAAACAATTATTATCTCATCATTTCCACTCTTCTTTGCAGAAAGTCCGGCTCTTCTGACAATTCGCAACATTACGCTTTATTAGAGCGCCTCAAAAATCTGCTGAATCTCGGTCCTTTGCACAAAAAAGTCGGTATAACGTCCAGGGGAGGAAAAAAAAAAAAAGACATTTCATTGGACATCATCCGCTAGCGCCTTTAGAGCGGGGGGGATTTACTGTTTCTTTCATTACCTCGCCTCGTCTCCCGTCCGGCACTTATTTATAGTCTTCCCGGGGAGGCAACATATTGAAGTCGGACGTCGGGCGAAGGCAGGGGCGTTAATCATTCGCCGTTCTAATTTGCTAATATGGCGAGCATGTGGCCCGGGTCTTTTCTATTCATAATTCATCATGGAAATATAATCAGACATCATTCCTCACCTTAAAAAGACAATGTTGCCAAAACGCCCCGCATCACTATATTAAATGGGCGTCCTTCAGACGCGGTTGCCTAGGAAGTGTTTGAACGCGGGAGCCTGCGAGGGTTCCTTTCATTCCACTCGCCCTTTGATTAAACGCAGCCTTTACAGAGCGAGGTGGGACGATTAGCGTTTAGAGCTAACATTCCCCAGACGCCACTTCCCGTCTCCCACGGAGATATCGTGCTTTGTCATTTCTTTCAAAAGGGAAACAATGAGGATGACTTGCAGTCGGAAGGGTGTTCATATGGCCCCATTCGTCGCGGTTGTCCTGACACGTGAAACGTGACAAATTTTCCCACCAGACGGCAGTAGAGCACGGGTGTCAAACTTGTTTTTAATGAGGGCCACAACTAGGGTTGCAAAATTCCGGGACTATTGGAAACTTTCCATGGGAATTAACATTGAATGCAACATGCTAGATCAGTGGTTCTTAACCTTGTTGGAGGTACCGAACCCCACCAGTTTCAAATGCGCATTCACCGAACCCGAACCGTAATCATAAAATGATGTTATATTAAAGAAATACTAATAAAGATATATTTTACAAACGGAAAGTTACAGGAATGTACACATAATCCCGTGTTTACATCTCATTGTGCAACATGTGAATGTTTTAGTGGGAACTAAATGCGATATCTGAAAGGGATACACATTATTTCCAAAGCAGGACCCCCACCCAGACATATAATACTAGTACACGCATACTTGCCAACCCTCCCGGATTTTCCGGGAGACTCCCGAAATTCAGCGCCTCTCCCGAAAACCTCCCGGGACAAATTTTCTCCCGAAAATCTCCCGAAATTCAGGCGGACCTGAGTGACGTGTCGACAGCCTGTTTTCACGTCCGCTTTCCCACAATATAAACAGCGTGCCTGCCCAATCACGTTATAACTGTAGAATGATGGAGGGCGAGTTATTGGTTTCTTATGTGGGTTTATTGTTAGGCAGTTTCATTAATGTCCTCCCAGCGCGGTAACAACACACGACAACAGCAGTCATGTTTTCGTCTACCGTAAAGCAGTTCGTCTGCCGTAAACAGCAATGTTGTGACACTCTCAAACAGGACAATACTGCCATCTACTGTACATGCATATGTGACAATAACATCTACGGCTTTTAGAGAGTGCAGTGCACAACTGCGCACACAAAAAGGAGACGAAGCAGAATACATCATCAGAGAGGGTGTTCAGCATGGTTAGAAAAATTGTGACAGAGAATAGAACAATGATGGACAATTCAACCCTTAACTCAACAATGAGTAGATGAGTGTTATGTGTGTGTATATGTGTAAATAAATGAACACTGAAATTCAAGTATTTCTCTTATTTATTTATATATATATATATATATATAGCTAGAATTCACTGAAAGTCAAGTATTTCTTATATATATATTTATGAAATACTTGACTCCTTCCCTCTTAACCACGCCCCCAACCACGTCCCCCCTCCCCTCGACCTCCCGAAATTGGAGGTCTCAAGGTTGGCAAGTATGAGTACACAGCTCATGAAAAACAATATGTTATAGTCATTGGAAGTGGGCCAAAACACTTATATGAGAAAATTATCTCATGGAAATGACTGCTGTCATTTGATTACAATAATAAAACATTTAACTTGTTATTTAGTCAGGTTTGCGACAGGTGTGCTGCAGGTGTGACCACAGCGCATGTGCACGTCTGACGTCGCTCACATGCGCTCCACATAAATGCTCAAGGAGTTTTTGCGTTTGCTCACACATATGGAAAGTTAGAGGGAACATTGTTTGGATACGCCGACAGGGAGAAGTTTTTGTTTGCACGATGAGTCGGGCTCACTGAACCCCTAGGGTTCGATCGAACCCAGGTTAAGAACCACTGTGCTAGATCTTGCAGCATGATTAATAGCTAAAACAACATGATTTAATGCAAATTCAGTTGAATTTCAACCCTCCACTGTGCATTCCTCCATCACAATTCCCAGCATTGCATTCGTGTTTTACAGGCTTCTCATCTTATTCTACAGAATAAGATGGACAGTGTCCAACTTTGAATAATCAAAAAAATTGTCAAAATTTCCAAACTTCCCGAGCTTAACTTCCCGTGGTAAATTTCCCAAACTTTTCCGGAAATTTACCAGAAACTTTCCACCCTTTTGCAACCCTGCCACTAGAGGGCCGCTTGTAACAGTAAATAATTAAATAATTTGCCTATGAAACTAAATATTTAACTTTTTTTTAACGTAAAGAGTACAAAAAAAAAATCTGCTGATTTTACCACTGTTTTTTTACAGAAAAAACTTACTGTAAAATATATATTTTTTTGTATTATTATTATTTTTACAACATATCACCGTAAATAGAAATACAGTATTGCTGTATAATTTTATTTTGGCAACTCAGCTGCCAGTTTTTTTTACCATAATAAAATGTTTTACCATAAAATCATCAACCGTGGATTCTACAGTAAACAAAAAAAAAAAAAAAAAAATGACATCTCAGTCGAATTAAATTTACTGTAAAAAAAACCCATAAAAACATTGGTCGTTTTTTTTAACTTATATAATATCAATGTTGTATTGTATTGGACACTATTTTTTTCCGTGTCAAACTAGAAAAAAAGGGATACCTTTATTCAGAAAATAAGAAAGTAAAGAAATACGTTTTCAGCCGACTGCATTGCAAAATGATTACCCCTCCGCCCCTCTTCCTCTCACACGAGATCCACCCAGGAATGGAGCCGTATGAATCCCTTCCCGACTGTATGAATGTTGCTACAATGTTGGATAATTATGTAAAACAATGCCAATGATGAGTTTAGTCTTTTCTGACTTACAGTCGAAAGGTTATTCAAATGGGCCCCAATAATCGCGGTTGACCTGACACATGAAACGTGACAAATTTTCCCACCAGATGGCAGTAGAGCAGGGGTGTCAAAATTGTTTTCCTTGAAGGCCAAAACACAGTCATGGCTGCCATTAGAGGGTCGCTTATAACAGTAAATAATTAAAGAATTTGTCTTTGAATTTCAATATTTAACTTTTTTTTTTAACGTAAAAGAGTAAAAAAAAAACTGTGGATTTTACCACTGTTTTTTGTTTTTTTTACAAAAAAAACTGGTAGGTTAGTTACCAGACTTCCTGTAAAATATATGTTTTTTTTGTAATATTATTATTTTTACAACATATAAATAAAATAGAAATAGTAAATAGAAATACAGTATTGCTGTTTAATTTTAATTGAAAATCAACCCTTTTTTGTTCGTTTTCAAAACTTCCCTATATAATAAAAATCGGAAAACGACCATAACTTAGTTTGTTGATTTGCGTTTCAGAATTGGAAATAGAATGAACGGAAGGTACACGGACCGTGGGGCGTGGTTTCACTTGCAATCTGGGAACTTCTCCAGAATCAAAACGTCTTGCAGAGTCAAAAAACGGGTCATAAAAGTGACAATGAATCAAAATGTATGCAACATTTGCACCAAAGCATATTGAATATATATTAAGTGGACAACTATAAATCATCCTAGGTCTCTGTACATTAAGTCAGTGATTCCCAACCACTGTGCCGCGGCACACTAGTGTGCCGTGAGATATATGTCTGGTGTGCCATGGGAAATTATGCAACTTCACCTAATTGGTCCCAAAAATGTATTTTTTGCAAATCAATAATCATAATAATGTGCCCACATTATTATGATTATTAGTGTGCCGTGGGAGATTATCTAATTTCACATATTTGGGTTAAAAATATTTTTTTCAAACCAGTAATTATAGTCTGCAAATGATGTGTTGTTGTTGAGTGTCTGTGCTGTCTAGAGATAGGCAGAGTAACCGTGTAATACTCTTCCATATCAGTAGGTGGCAGCCGGTAGCTAATTGCTTTGTAGATGTCGGAAACAGTGGGAGGCAGGGTGCAGGTAAAAAGGTGTCTAATGCGTAAACCAAAAATAAACAAAAGGTGAGTGCCCCTAAGAAAAGGCAATGAAAGTTAGGGAAGGCTATGCAGAACAAATCTAAAACTGAACTGGCTACAAAGTAAACAAAAACAGAATGCTGGACGACAGCAAAGACTTACTGTGGAGCAAAGACGACGTCCACAAAGTACATCTGAACATGACATGACAATCAACAATGTCTCCACTAAGAAGGATAAAAACTACCGAAATATTCTTCCATCCATCCATCCATCTTCTTCCGCTTATCCGAGGTCGGGTCGCGGGGGCAGCAGCCTAAGCAGGGAAGCCCAGACTTCCCTCTCCCCAGCCACTTCGTCCAGCTCCTCCCGGGGGATCCCGAGGCGTTCCCAGGCCAGCCGGGAGACATAGTCTTCCCAACGTGTCCTGGGTCTTCCTCGTGGCCTCCTACCGGTCGGACATGCCCTAAACACCTCCTTAGGGAGGCGCTCGGGTGGCATCCTGACCAGATGCCCGAACCACCTCATCTGGCTCCTCTCGATGCGGAGGAGCAGCGGCTTTACTTTGAGCTCCCCCCGGATGACAGAGCTTCTCACCCTATCTCTAAGGGAGAGCCCCGCCACCCGGCGGAGGAAACTCATTTCGGCCGCTTGTACCCGTGATCTTGTCCTTTCGGTCATAACCCAAAGCTCATGACCATAGGTGAGGATGGGAACGTAGATCGACCGGTAAATTGAGAGCTTTGCCTTCCGGCTCAGCTCCTTCTTCACCACAACGGATCGATACAGCGTCCGCATTACTGAAGACGCCGCACCGATCCGCCTGTCGATCTCACGATCCACTCTTCCCTCACTCGTGAACAAGACTCCGAGGTACTTGAACTCCTCCACTTGGGGCAAGATCTCCTCCCCAACCCGGAGATGGCACTCCACCCTTTTCCGGGCGAGAACCATGGACTCAGACTTGGAGGTGCTGATTCTCATCCCAGTCGCTTCACACTCGGCTGCGAACCGATCCAGTGAGAGCTGAAGATCCTGGCCAGATGAAGCCATCAGGACCAAATCATCTGCAAAAAGCAGAGACCTAATCCTGCAGCCACCAAACCGGATCCCCTCAACGCCTTGACTGCGCCTAGAAATTCTGTCCATAAAAGTTATGAACAGAATCGGTGACAAAGGGCAGCCTTGGCGGAGTCCAACCCTCACCGGAAACGTGTCCGACTTACTGCCGGCAATGCGAACCAAGCTCTGACACTGATCATACAGGGAGCGGACCGCCACAATCAGACAGTCCGAAACCCCGTACTCTCTGAGCACTCCCCACAGGACTTCCCGAGGGACACGGTCGAATGCCTTCTCCAAGTCCACAAAGCACATGTAGACTGGTTGGGCAAACTCCCATGCACCCTCAAGGACCCTGCCGAGAGTATAGAGCTGGTCCACAGTTCCACGACCAGGACGAAAACCACACTGTTCCTCCTGAATCCGAGGTTCGACTATCCGGCGTAGCCTCCTCTCCAGTACACCTGAATATATGAAATATTCTTGATTGCTAAAACAAAGTAGATGCGGAAAATATCGCTCAAAGGAAGACATGAAACTGCTACAGGAAAACACCAAAAAAAGACAAAAAGCCACCAAAATAGGAGCGCAAGACAAGAACTAAAACACTACACAGGAAAACAGCAACAAACTCCAAATAAGTCAGGGCGTGATGTGACAGGTGGTGACAGCACACCTACTTTGAGACAAGAGCTATAGTGATGCATGCTTGGTTATGCTTTAAAGTCATATCCAACAATTGCTTTTTACTTGTCAACTGAGTTTTGTTTTTTAATGATTTCTGCTGGTGGTGTGCCTCCGGATTTTTTCAACGCAATACATGTGCCTTGGCTTAAAAAAGGTTGAAAAACACTGCATTAAGTGATAAACAAGAAGTAAAACAATCATTTGCAAACAGCTTCCCTTTACATCCAAAAAAAGACAACAACAAGATCCTTGAATATATGACACTTAAGTACTTTTCGAAATGTCCGTGGAGTCCGCACAGAGCAAACAGCAGGAATATGCAAACTCTCCCGGCACATGAAGACAGGGTATTAATTTTCCAACTTAGAAACTGTAAACTGAAATTACCTGTGAAGTGGATAATTCCCTCCGGAAGAGAGACATGTATTTCCCCCCCCCCCCCCCCCTTTCCTTGTGTCAACCCTCTTTGCAGCGACGTCTGCGCGGACGTGATAAGTCTCTTATTCTCGGCAAAGAGTAATTTGCGGGAAAAAAAAAAGAAAAAAAAAGGAGTCGGCACGCACGCGCAATCCCCATTGTTAATTAAATATTTCTGACTTTGATGGGGTTTGTTTTTTTTTCTCCGGGTTTTAATGGGGGGGAATAACACAATTAAATTGGACGCCGTCTCTCCCTTGTTGTGAAAAGAACGATGCGTGGATGGCGCGTCAATTATGGAGGTTGAAATACTGAAAATAAATTAACTGTTTAAAAATAAATAAATAAATAAAAGCGTCGTGCCTTCGGGCTGGAATTAGTTATTGTTTATTCCTTCAAAGCTGTTATATGATTTTTCACGCATGTTCACAGATCCTATTTGCTGTTGCAGAATAAACAGACTGGAGCAATGCAATCGTCTTTATTATTATTATTATTATTAGGCTCCTCGGATAAGCGGATGGGCTTCATTAGATTAATTGTCAAAGCCTTTATTGATTACTTCTCAAAATCTCAGCCTTGTTGATTTCTATTTTCCTTCAAAGTTGTTGACATTTGCTCGGCAGAATCATTTTGAGCAACATTGCGCCAGTGCTGCAAAGCAACGGGCTAAGTATTTGATGTTATGGTTGCTCATGGTGGCTTGCTGCCTGATCCCAGGATGCAGAGACGGCAGGCGACGTGTCGGTAAAATACAAGCCCCAAAACCGGTTAAGTTGGCACGTTGTGTAAAATCAATCATCAATCAATCAATCTTTATTTATATAGCCCTAAATCACAAGTGTCTCAAAGGGCTGCACGAGCCACAACGACATCCTCGGTACAAAGCCCACGTACGGGCAAGGAAAAACTCACCCCAGTGGGACGTCGATGTGAATGACTATGAGAAACCTTGGAGAGGACCGCATATGTGGGTAACCCCCCCCCCCCCCCCCTCTAGGGGAGACCGAAAGCAATGGATGTCGAGTGGGTCTGACATAATATTGTGAGAGTCCAGTCCATAGTGGATCCAACATAGTAAAAGGTAAATAAACACAAAATACAATGATTTGCATATCTTTTTCAACCTGTATTCGATTGAATAGACTGCAAAGACAAGATAGCTAACGTTCGAACTGGTCAACTTTGTTATTTTTTGCAAATATTAGCTCATTTGGAATTTGATGCCTGCGACATGTTTCAAAAAAGCTGACACAAGTGGCAAAAAAGACTGAGAAAGTTGAGGAATGCTCATCAAACACTTATTTGGAGCATCCCGCAGGTGAACAGGCTATTTGGGAACAGGTGGGTGCCACGATTGGTTGAAAAAGCAGCTTCCATGACATGCTCAGTCATTCACAAACAAGGATGGGGCGAGGGTCACCATTTTATGAACAAATGTGTGAGCAAATTGTCCAGCAGTTTAAGAATAGCATTTCTCTACCAGCTATTGCAAGGAATTTAGGGATTTCACCATCTATGGTCCGTAATACCATCAAAAGGTTCAGAGAATCTGGAGAAATCACTGCACGTAAGCGATGATATTACAGACCTTCCATCCCTTAGGCGGTGCTGCATCAATAAGCGACATCAGTGTGTAAAGGATATCACTCAGGAACACTTCAGAAAACCACTGTCAGTAACTACAGTTTGTCGCGACATATGTAAGTGCAAGTTTAAATTCTACTTTGCAAAAAAAAAAGCCATTTATCAACAACACCCAGAAACGCTGCCGGCTTCGCTGGGCTCAAACTCATCTAAGATGGACTGATGCAAAGTGGAAAAGTGTTCTGACGAGTCAACATTTCAAATTGTTTTTAGAAACTGTGGACGTTGTGTCCTCCGGACCAAAGAAGAAAAGTGTCATGTCTGTGTAATCATGTTTTGTCTTGTTTAGTTATTGGACTCTTTAGTTTCTGGCTTTTCACTCTCTTGTCTTGTTTCCATGATTACCCTTTAGTTTCACCTGTTCCACGTTTGGACTCATTGTGCACTCTTGTTTGTCACCATAGCAACCCATTAGTTTACACCTGTCACGTCACGTACCGGTTTCACGTTTTGAGTCACGCACCTGTTTTTGTTAATCATGTCTGTAGTATTTAAGTTCATTGTTTTCAGTTTGTCTTTCTGGTGACATCCCGCATTTATGCTTCTGCACTCTCCACACACCCTTTAAGACCCTTGCTGCTTTTTTTTCATGCTGGTTTCTCGTCCTAGTAAGTTTTCTTTATTCATGCCATAGTTTGCAAGTTTTGTTTAATTGTTCATAGTTTATGCCTTTGTGCAAGTTTTGTGTTTATAGTCAAGTTTTGTACTTCCGCCCATGTGCGCACCTTTTTTTTGATCCTTTTTTTTTGTAGTTATAATGTTTAAATAAATCATGTACTCCCTTTCACGCCACATATGGTCCAAATCTTTTGCACCTCGGGAGAACAAACCACGCCACAGTCCCAGTCGTGACAAAAAGAACCATCCGGATTGTTATAGGCGCAGAGTTCAAAAGCCAGCATCTGTGATGGTGTGGGGGTGTATTAGTGCCCGAGGCATGGGTAACTTACACATCTGTGAAGGCACCATTAATAATGCTGAAAGGTACACTCTGAAAACAAAAACTAACACTTGGGCAGGAACTATGAACATGAAACAAAAACACTTACTGTGGCATGACATGAAGCATAAACTATGGTAAACATGAATCTCATGGGTAGCATGGGTCGAGGAGGTAACAGCGGTAATGTCGCCAGGCTGACTTCCTGGCAACTATCGGCTTAAATAACAAAGACGTGATTGACAACAGGTGCGTGAGTGAAAATGTGAACCTGGTGAAACTAATGGTTGCTATGGTGACAAAACAATGGAGTGAAAACAGGAACCAAAAAGAGTCCAAAAACCAAACAGGACATAACTTAAACAAAACATGATCACAGAGATGGCACTTTTCCCTGTTGAAGTGTCAAGAAGGGTAAACACACACACACACACACACACACACACACACACACACACACACACACACACACACACACACACACACACACACACACACACACACACACACACACACACACACACACACACACACATTTACTTGTATGTGTTACCTTCTTGAGACGTCCGAAAAATGCCTACCTCTTTAGGACCAACCTTTCTAGATATATAAAATTTTGTATTTACAAAATTAATATTATATAAATACTATTAAAATATAAAAAAGGTAAGCTTTTAGTTATTAATTTTTGGGGGGATTTTTTTGGTTTGTAATACACATCTGTGAAGGCACCATTAATAATGCTGAAAGGTACATACAGGTTTTGGAGCAACATATGTTGCCATCCAAGCAACGTTATCATGGACGCCCCTGCTTATTTCAACAAAACCGTTACTTTTTAGAGGCGGTATAGAACCGAATATGATACTATACTAGTACCGGTATATCGTACAACCCTAGTGTCTATAGTACAAAACAAGCTGCACACTGGCTACTCTAAAGCATATCTAAGCTTATTTATATTGCATTATTCTTTACAAAGACATACTGTCAGACCTGTACTCCTTTTCGCACATGGATTTACATGAAATAATACAAAAAAACAATTACTTTGAAAACTAAACTTTGCCGAGTAAACATGTTTGGCATGAATCGACTTGTATCCAATGAAAAAAAAATTGACTTGACCTTTCCGGTAGATCAATAAAGATGAGATTCTCCTCATAATACAAATCCCAAGTTCGTCAATGGCGAGCACGAACAGTCAAGCAATAAAAGGTGATTAATTAAACCAAAAAACACGGAGCACTTAATTGATTCCGCGCGACATGACCACGTTGGTGGAGGTGTTTACTTAGTCAATAACATCCCGTCCTCTGTGAATATTACACCTTACACACTCTGCCACCGCAGAGTTGGGCTATATGGAATTAAACACGAATGTGTTTCCAAACGGGGTCTAAGTAAAAGCCTGGCAAGTGGTAACGACAGGTTGATTATCTGGTTATTGTTTTCTCCCCAACACTTAATTGCTTTCAGGCTTGAGTCTTTTAAAAAAAAAAAGTAATTATGATGCGGGCCAAGCAGCACATTTCACCTTAATGCTCCAATGCACTTCTTATTAATTCATTAAGCAGATGAAAAAGGGGTGTTGGAAAGAAAAATTAAAAATAAATAAATAAGCATTTAAAAACATTTACACCCTGAATGTGAAGCAAAATGAGGCGAATTACGGTGCGTTGTATGTTTTATAAATGATATAACCGTTTAACACTATAAAATGTGTTGTTTACCAGCAGGGAGCATTTTCATCGAACGCAGGCCTGGGCTATTATTTAGCCAAATTTAGAGAAATATCTATTTTTAGGAACACTAATACAAAACCTAATAACTATATACTGCATATATAATATGTAAATATTACATATATGTTATATTTTATATTGCTACTATGGTACAAACCCCGTTTCCATATGAGTTGGGAAATTGTGTTAGATGTAATAATAAACGGAATACAATGATTTGCAAATCATTTTCAACCCATATTCAGTTGAATATGCTACAAAGACAACATTTTTGATGTTCAAACTGATAAACTTTTTTTTTTTTTGGCAAATAATCATTAACTTTAAAATGTGATGCCAGCAACACGAAAGGTGGCAATAAATACTGATATAGTTGAGGAATGCTCATCAAACACTTATTTGGAACATCCCACAGGTGAACAGGCAAATTGGGAACAGGTGGGTGCCATGATTGGGTATAAAAGTAGATTCCATGAAATGCTCAGTCATTCACAAACAAGGATGGGGCGTGAGCAAATTGTTGAACAGTTTAAGGAAAAACCTTTCTCAACCAGCTATTGCAAGGGATTTAGGGATTTCACCATCTACGGTGCGTACTATCATCAAAGGGTTCAGAGAATCTGGAGAAATCACTGCACGTAAGCAGCTAAACCCGTGACCTTCGATCCCTCAGACTGTACTGCATCAACAAGCGACATCAGTGTGTAAAGGATATCACCACATGGGCTCAGGAACACTTCAGAAACCCACTGTCAGTAACTACAGTTGGTCGCTACATCTGTAAGTGCAAGTTAAAACTCTCCTATGCAAGGCGAAAACCGTTTATCAACAACACCCAGAAACGCCGTCGGCTTCGCTGGGCCTGAGCTCATCTTAGATAGACTGATACAAAGTGGAAAAGTGTTCTGTGGTCTGACGAGTCCACATTTCAAATTGTTTTAGGAAACTGTGGACGTCGTGTCCTCCGGACCAAAGAGGAAAAGAACTATCCGGATTGTTATAGGCGCAAAGTTGAAAAGCCAGCATCTGTGATGGTATGGGGGTGTATTAGTGCCCAAGACATGGGTAACTTACACATCTGTGAAGGCACCATTAATGCTGAAAGGTACATACAGGTTTTGGAGCAACATATGTTGCCATCCAAGCAACGTTACCATGGACGCCCCTGCTTATTTCAGCAAGACAATGCCAAGCCACGTGGCTTCATAGTAAAAGAGTGCAGGTACTAGTAGTCCAGACCTGTCTCCCATTGAAAATGTGTGGCGCATTATGAAGCCTAAAATACCACAACAGAGACCCCCGGACTGTTGAACGACTGAAGCTGTACATAAAACAAGAATGGGAAATAATTCCATTTTCAAAGCTTCAACAATTAGTTTCCTCAGTTCTCAATCGTTTATTGAGTGTTGTTAAAAGAAAAGGTGATGTAACACAGTGGTGAACATGCCCTTTCCCAACTACTTTGGCACGTGTTGCAGCCATGAAATTCTAAGTTAATTCTTATTTGCAGAAAAAAATAAAGTTTATGAGTTTGAACATCAAACATCTTGTCTTTGACGTGCATTCAATTGAATATGGGTTGAAAAGGATTTGCAAATCATTGTATTCCGTTTATATTTATATTTACTAACACAATTTCCCAACTCATATGGAAACGGGGTTTTTACATTGTTAGTCTACTTCATACCTGCATTATCCTTTCCATCCTTTGTCTAAGTCCAATGTCTGATTGAATGCTCAAAACGTTATGACCGGCCTTAAAAAACTGAATTTTGCATTTTTTTCTTCTAAGTGAGACACCCATAATGTACATGAAAATAAAGAATGCGGGATCCACAATATTAACTATGAACGATAAAACGCTGAATATTGATAACATATGAACGTAACACCCCCCCTCGATCGACATATTTGACAATCAATCGAAACGCAACAAAAATGCAACAAACACAGCGAAATAGGGTAAAAAAAAAAAACCGGCCCCCGGGCCTTAATTTGCCCAGTTGCTCAACTGGAAAGTTATTTTCAAAGTCAGCGATGCTTAGAGCTAAGCCACTTGATGTTCTATTATTCGGTCTGAGGTGCGTATATACTATAAGACTCCCACTTGCAGTGTATTAGTCGCCGAGGTACCATAGTGGGAGGCACAGACACAAAGCCCCCCCTGCACACCCACCATCAAAACATGTGCAACATCTTTTCTTTTAGTGCCCTCTTGACGGAATGTGATTATTTTCCTCTCCCGGCCTCTCCAGCGGCGAAGCGCTGGCAAAAAGACAAAGAAGGAAAAAAAACAAAAAAACAACAACAAATAATTGAGCGAATTACTTGCCTCTCTCATTAGTGCATGTGCACTAAGTAGCATGGGCAACATCTTGCATTTATCAAACTCCCACCAACAAAGTAGTTCGATAACATTTAATTAGTGACATGCGAGAAGTGCAGTTGTAGTTGAAGCGAGTGTGTGAACAGACACACACACATTCTTGTATTTCTGATCTTCTTGAGACCTCCTAAAAATGCCTACCTCCTTAGGACCACCCTTTCTAGATATATAACGATTTGTATTTACAACATTAATAATACATACATACTATGCAAATATAAAAAAGGTAGGCTTTTAGTTATTTTATTTTAATCATGTTAAATTGTGGATCGGTGGAGGGAATACTTCGAAGACCTCCTCAATCCCACCAACACGTCTTCCTATGAGGAAGCAGTGCCTGAGGAATCTGTGGTGGGCTCTCCTATTTCTGGGGCTGAGGTTGCTGAGGTAGTTAAAAAGCTCCTCGGTGGCAAGGCCCCGGGAGTGGATGAGATCCGCCCGGAGTTCCTTAAGGCTCTGGATGCTGTAGGGCTGTCTTGGTTGACAAGACTCTGCAGCATCGCGTGGACATCGGGGGCAGTACCTCTGGATTGGCAGACCGGGGTGGTGGTTCCTCTCTTTAAAAAGGGGAACCGGAGGGTGTGTTCTAACTATCGTGGGATCACACTCCTCAGCCTTCCCGGTAAGGTCTATTCAGGTGTACTGGAGAGGAGGCTACGCCGGATAGTCGAACCTCGGATTCAGGAGGAACAGTGTGGTTTTCGTCCTGGTCGTGGAACTGTGGACCAGCTCTATACTCTCGGCAGGGTCCTTGAGGGTGCATGGGAGTTTGCCCAACCAGTCTACATGTGCTTTGTGGACTTGGAGAAGGCATTCGACCGTGTCCCTCGGGAAGTCCTGTGGGGAGTGCTCAGAGAGTATGGGGTTTCGGACTGTCTGATTGTGGCGGTCCGCTCCCTGTATGATCAGTGTCAGAGCTTGGTTCGCATTGCCGGCAGTAAGTCGGACACGTTTCCGGTGAGGGTTGGACTCCGCCAAGGCTGCCCTTTGTCACCGATTCTGTTCATAACTTTTATGGACAGAATTTCTAGGCGCAGTCAAGGCGTTGAGGGGATCCGGTTTGGTGGCTGCAGGATTAGGTCTCTGCTTTTTGCAGATGATTTGGTCCTGATGGCTTCATCTGGCCAGGATCTTCAGCTCTCACTGGATCGGTTCGCAGCTGAGTGTGAAGCAACTGGGATGAGAATCAGCACCTCCAAGTCCGAGTCCATGGTTCTCGCCCGGAAAAGGGTGGAGTGCCATCTCCGGGTTGGGGAGGAGATCAAGTACCTCGGAGTCTTGTTCACGAGTGAGGGAAGAGTGGATCGTGAGATCGACAGGCGGATCGGTGCGGCGTCTTCAGTAATGCGGACGCTGTATCGATCCGTTGTGGTGAAGAAGGAGCTGAGCCGGAAGGCAAAGCTCTCAATTTACCGGTCGATCTACGTTCCCATCCTCACCTATGGTCATGAGCTTTGGGTTATGACCGAAAGGACAAGATCACGGGTACAAGCGGCCGAAATGAGTTTCCTCCGCCGGGTGGCGGGGCTCTCCCTTAGAGATAGGGTGAGAAGCTCTGTCATCCGGGGGGAGCTCAAAGTAAAGCCGCTGCTCCTCCGCATCGAGAGGAGCCAGATGAGGTGGTTCGGGCATCTGGTCAGGATGCCACCCGAGCGCCTCCCTAAGGAGGTGTTTAGGGCATGTCCGACCGGTAGGAGGCCACGAGGAAGACCCAGGACACGTTGGGAAGACTATGTCTCCCGGCTGGCCTGGGAACGCCTCGGGATCCCCCGGGAGGAGCTGGACAAAGTGGCTGGGGAGAGGGAAGTCTGGGCTTCCCTGCTTAGGCTGCTGCCCCCGCGACCCGACCTCGGATAAGCGGAAGAAGATGGATGGATGGATGTTAAATGTTTTTGTTTGTAATTGGTTTTTAATCTTCATTATTATAGTTATTACAGAATGTCTCTATATACATATTTATTTTATTTTTACATATGTTGATCAGAGGGGGAGCACTTCAAATTTTTACACACACTTGTTATTTCATATGTTGACCAGAGGGGGAGCACTTTTAAAACCGACACGCAGTCAATTTGAAAAATCCCTGCTTTGTGGGGCCACCCTCATTTTGATATACTTCACCACACAAATGAGACATTTTCTATTAGATGCAATGGTTTTCCGTATTGGGACCATGATTTCGGTCCTAACTTGGTCACCGGTCCTCATATGGAAGGTACTTTTCCTTGCTAATGTCTCAAGAAGGGTAGACATACAAGAACACACACACATTCTTGTATTTGCATACGTTCTTGAGACCTCCGAAAAATATTTTACTACATCCACTATTAAAACCAACACACAGTCAATTTGAAGAAATCCCTCCTTTGTGGGGCCACCCTAATTTTGATAGATTTCACCACCAGGGGTGAAAATGAGACATTCTATATTAGATGCAACCCTTTTCTGTATTGGGACCATGATTTGTGTCCTAACTTGTTCACCGGTCCTCATATGGAAGGTACTTTTCCTTGTTGTCTCAAGAAAAGTTGAAATACAAGAACACACACACACACACACACACACGCATTCTTGTATTTC
This sequence comes from Nerophis lumbriciformis, assembly GCF_033978685.3. Taxonomy (NCBI): domain Eukaryota; kingdom Metazoa; phylum Chordata; class Actinopteri; order Syngnathiformes; family Syngnathidae; genus Nerophis; species Nerophis lumbriciformis. The sequence continues at coordinate 3,439,506 of NC_084583.2, forward strand.
TTACCTTCTTGATACCTCTAAAAATGCCTACCTCTTTAGGACCACCCTTTCTAGTTATACAAAGATTTGTATTTACAACATTAATAATATATACATACTATGCAAATATAAAAAAAAGTAAGCTTATAGTTATTTTTTATTTTTTTTTGTTTGTAATTGTTTTTTCAATCTTCATTATTTACTTCAAGTTATTACAGTATTTTGGCTAAAGGGGGCGCATTTCAATTTCTTACACACACTTATTACATATGTTGGCCAGAGGGGGAGCACTTCAAATTTTTACACACACTTGTTATTTCATAGGTTGGCCAGAGGGTGGAGCACTTTTAAAACCGACACACAGTCCATTTGAAAAATCTCCATTTTGTGGGGACCACCCTTATTTTGATAGATTTCACCACCAAATGACATTCTATATTAGATGCAATGGTTTTCTGCATTGGGGTCATGATATCGGTCCTAACTTGTTCACATATGGACGGTACTTTTTGTCACGACGTGGACTGTGGGGGGTTTGTTTTCCCGAGATGCAAGAGAAGTTGGAGTGGACATGGCGTGAAGGTAGATACATGAGTTATTTTTACACTAATAAAAGAACAAACAAAAGGCGCGCACAAGGCGGAGACACAAACTTGACTCAGAAAACAAAAACTAACACTTGGGCAGGAACTATGAACATGAAACAAAAACACTTACTGTGGCATGACATGAAGCATAAACTATGGTAAACATGAATCTCATGGGTAGCATGGGTCGAGGAGGTAACAGCGGTAATGTCGCCAGGCTGACTTCCTGGCAACTATCGGCTTAAATAACAAAGACGTGATTGACAACAGGTGCATGAGTGAAAATGTGAACCTGGTGAAACTAATGGTTGCTATGGTGACAAAACAATGGAGTGAAAACAGGAACCAAAAAGAGTCCAAAAACCAAACAGGACATAACTTAAACAAAACATGATCACAGAGATGGCACTTTTCCCTGTTGAAGTGTCAAGAAGGGTAAACACACACACACACACACACACACACACACACACACACACACACACACACACACACACACACACACACACACACACACACACACATTTACTTGTATGTGTTACCTTCTTGAGACGTCCGAAAAATGCCTACCTCTTTAGGACCAACCTTTCTAGATATATAAAATTTTGTATTTACAAAATTAATATTATATAAATACTATTAAAATATAAAAAAGGTAAGCTTTTAGTTATTAATTTTTGGGGGGATTTTTTGGGTTTGTAATAGTTTTTTAATCTTCATTATTTACTTTAAGTTATTACAGTATGTCTCTATATACATATTTATTTATGTTGGCCAGAAGGGAGCACTTCAAATTTTTACACACACTTGCTATTTCGTATGTTGACTAGAGCGGGAGCACTTTCAACACCGACACACAGTCAATTTGAAAAATCCCTCCTTTTTGGGATCACCCTAATTTGGATAGATTTCACCACCAGGGGGTGCAAATGAGACAGTCTCTATTAGATGCAATGGTTTTTCCGTATTGGGACCATGATATATGTCCTAACTTGTTCACAGGTCCTCATATGGAAGGTAATACAAGAACACACAAACACACACACACACACAGACACACACACACACACATTCTTGTATTTCTGTGCCTTCTCGAGACCTCTGAAAAAAGCCTACTTCTTTAGGATCACTATGAAAATATAAGAAAGGTGAGCTACTAGTTCTTTTTTTTTTTTACATTTTTGTTTGTAATTGGTTTTTAATCTTCATTATTTACTTTGAGTGATGCAATGGTTTTCTGTATTTGGACCATGATTTCGGTCTGAACTTGTTCACCGGTCCTCATATTGTAGGTACTTTTCCTTGTTGATGTCTTAAGAAGGGCAGAAATACACAAAACACACACACACATAAACACACACACACACACTGCAGTTTGACAGCATGGCCCTACAGACCCGGGCAAGATTCACGATTTGTGACAGCTTCAACAAGCCCGGATATGAACAACCCTCCTGAAGCCATTACACGAGTACAAACGGTCGCTCGGGCTACTTCCTGAACCCGTTTGTCGGTGGAGGACGCCGCGGTGGAGAGGACCGCCTGCTACACGCGCCGGAGGTCGGACAATCCATGTGATGTAATGTCCAGGTGCCGCGGTTTTAATCAACCTGCACAAACTCCTCTCTTTCCAGTGGTGCTGAAACATAAAGGCATCAGTGGTATCTTTGTACCTACAGGCCTCCGCCAAGAGCCCGTTATAATTATAACCGCCAAAATTGTGTTTGGCGCTAACGCCGCCATCGTGAAAGGAGCGAGATTAGACGCGTTTCGGCGGGTACAGCGAGGCGACCGCAATTAGATACAATATCGTCTTGCGCTCTGTTTGATTCCGCCTTGTTCTGCCACAATAGGATTGGGATGTCCTATTGTGATGAAAGCCTATTTTGAATGTACAGAACCTGACGAGCAACCCTTTTTTGTTTCGACAAAACAAAAGACGGGCTTGGTTTTTTTTTTTTTGGATCACCCGAATAAAGCCGGAGACTGAGGACTGGAAGAGACGCCGTAGAAAGGACCGGAAGGACTGCTTAAAGCCCTGTTAAACATAGAGCGTCTTTGTCAGCATTTCCATAAACAAACAATGGGTTTAGTCAACTGGCTCGACTTTCCGACCCATACCTTTTCTCTCCGAGCGTCTTCAGTTCTTTTACAGACTCGACTGGCGGTGTCGCGATCTGGTGAGCTTGACCCCGAGGATGCGGAGAACGGCAGGCGGAATGCAAGTCAAACTAATGTAATACTCACACGGAAGGAAGAAAAACAGCACACTCGGTCTCAAAAGAAGAATGACCCAGCCCTGAAGGACGGACCCAGGCGGAATCAAATGGAACTAATTAAACGAGGAACAGGTGTGCTGGCAGCATACTTGCCAACCTTGAGACCTCCGATTTCGGGACGTTGGGTGGGGGTAGGGGTGGGGTGTGTGGTCGGGGGTGGGGCGAGCGCGTGGTTAAGAGGGGAGGAGTATAATGACAGCTAGAATTCATCAAGTCAAGTATTTCATACACATACATATATATATATATATATATATATATATATATATATATATATATATGTATATATATAACCACCACCCCGGCAGACCGGGGTGGTGGTTCCTCTCTTTAAAAAGGGGAACCGGAGGGTGTGTTCTAACTATCGTGGGATCACACTCCTCAGCCTTCCCGGTAAGGTCTATTCAGGTGTACTGGAGAGGAGGCTACGCCGGATAGTCGAACCTCGGATTCAGGAGGAACAGTGTGGTTTTCGTCCTGGTCGTGGAACTGTGGACCAGCTCTATACTCTCGGCAGGGTCCTTGAGGGTGCATGGGAGTTTGCCCAACCAGTCTACATGTGCTTTGTGGACTTGGAGAAGGCATTCGACCGTGTCCCTCGGGAAGTCCTGTGGGGAGTGCTCAGAGAGTATGGGGTTTCGGACTGTCTGATTGTGGCGGTCCGCTCCCTGTATGATCAGTGTCAGAGCTTGGTTCGCATTGCCGGCAGTAAGTCGGACACGTTTCCGGTGAGGGTTGGACTCCGCCAAGGCTGCCCTTTGTCACCGATTCTGTTCATAACTTTTATGGACAGAATTTCTAGGCGCAGTCAAGGCGTTGAGGGGATCCGGTTTGGTGGCTGCAGGATTAGGTCTCTGCTTTTTGCAGATGATGTGGTCCTGATGGCTTCATCTGGCCAGGATCTTCAGCTCTCACTGGATCGGTTCGCAGCTGAGTGTGAAGCGACTGGGATGAGAATCAGCACCTCCAAGTCCGAGTCCATGGTTCTCGCCCAGAAAATGGTGGAGTGCCATCTCCGGGTTGGGGAGGAGATCTTGCCCCAAGTGGAGGAGTTCAAGTACCTCGGAGTCTTGTTCACGAGTGAGGGAAGAGTGGATCGTGAGATCGACAGGCGGATCGGTGCGGCGTCTTCAGTAATGCGGACGCTGTATCGATCCGTTGTGGTGAAGAAGGAGCTGAGCCGGAAGGCAAAGCTCTCAATTTACCGGTCGATCTACGTTCCCATCCTCACCTATGGTCATGAGCTTTGGGTTATAACCGAAAGGACAAGATCACGGGTACAAGCGGCCGAAATGAGTTTCCTCCGCCGGGTGGCGGGGCTCTCCCTTAGAGATAGGGTGAGAAGCTCTGTCATCCGGGGGGAGCTCAAAGTAAAGCCGCTGCTCTTCCGCATCGAGAGGAGCCAGATGAGGTGGTTCGGGCATCTGGTCAGGATGCCACCCGAGCGCCTCCCTAAGGAGGTGTTTAGGGCATGTCCGACCGGTAGGAGGCCACGAGGAAGACCCAGGATACGTTGGGAAGACTATGTCTCCCGGCTGGCCTGGGAACGCCTCGGGATCCCCCGGGAGGAGCTGGACGAAGTGGCTGGGGAGAGGGAAGTCTGGGCTTCCCTGCTTAGGCTGCTGCCCCCGCGACCCGACCTCGGATAAGCGGAAGAAGATGGATGGATGGATGGATACATATATATATATACAAACACCGTTTCCATATGAGTTGGGAAATTGTGCTAGATGTAAATATAAACGGAATACAATGATTTGCAAATCATTTTCAACCCATATTCAGATGAATATGCTACAAAGACAACATATTTGATGTTCAAACTGATAAACATTTTTTTTTTTGCAAATAATCATTAACTTTAGAATTTGATGCCAGCAACACGTGACAAAGAAGTTGGGAAAAGTGGCAATAAATACTGATAAAGTTGAGGAATGCTCATCAAACACTTATTTGGAACATCCCACAGGTGAACAGGCACATTGGGAACAGGTGGGTGCCATGGTTGGGTATAAAAGTAGATTCCATGAAATGCTCAGTCATTCACAAACAAGGATGAGGCGAGGGTCACCACTTTGTCAACAAATGCGTGAGCAAATTGTTGAACAGTTTAAGAAACCCTTTCTCAACCAGCTATTGCAAGGAATTTAGGGATTTCACCATCTACGGTCCGTAATATCGTCAAAGGGTTCAGAGAATCTGGAGAAATCACTGCACGTAAGCAGCTAAGCCCGTGACCTTCGATCCCTCAGGCTGTACTGCATCAACAAGCGACATCAGTGTGTAAAGGATATCACCACATGGGCTCAGGAACACTTCAGAAACCCACTATCAGTAACTACAGTTGGTCGCTACATCGGTAAGTGCAAGTTAAAACTCTCCTATGCAAGGCAAAAACCGTTTATCAACAACACCCAGAAACACCGTCGGCTTCGCTGGGCCTGAGCTCATCTAAGATGGACTGATACAAAGTGGAAAAGTGTTCTGTGGTCTGACGAGTCCACATTTCTAATTGTTTTTCGAAACTGTGGACGTTGTGTCCAGGGCCGCCCCGTGGCATAGGCCGTATAGGCAAATGCTAAGGGCGCCGTCCATCAGGGGGCGCCACGCAAGTGCCACAAATGTTGGAGAGAAAAAAAAAAAAAAAACAGAAAAAAAGGTGGTACTATTATTTCTAAATACAAAAAATAATCCCACGTTAATTAAAATGCAAAGTATAGCCTATTTAATAGAAATATTATTTGTTACAACATCCCAGCCCCCCCCCCGCACGGTGCGCCCCCTCCCTTCCCGTATCATGACTCTTTTTGGACATCACCACATCAAAAAATCAACACAAGATGTCAAAACGGCCAAAACTGTCAGGTGCCCAGGGAAGAAAAAAGAGAAAAGAAGAGGAGGAGAAACGAGAAAAGACAGAGGTAGCAGGTAGGTAACGTTAGCCTACATGAAATTATTTGTCTGTTACAGAATGTGATAGTAACCTGGCTTTTTAGCATTAAGCTAATGTTACATTAGTCGGCAATTGCTAATCAATAAATAGCTAGTTCTGTTTTAACGTCGGGTTAATATTGTGGAGGGGGCTAAATTGTTATGGAAAATAACAATGTAACGTTAGGTAATTACTGTACTCCCACCTACATTCCTCTGGGACATTTGTATTAGATCTTTTAAGCAGGTGTTTTTTGTTTACATTGTTATTGCCTTCTGGTTAGCTAATGTTTGCCCTGCAGGTAATAGTCACTTTTCCACCCCTTTATATATCAGGTATAGTTGTAAGTAAAAAAAAAAGGTCAAAGACAAAGCTATTCAGTTTCTTGTACACTTCACTGCCGATGTGGGGGGGGCGCCACCTAAAATCTTGCCTAGGGCGCCAGATTGGTTAGGGCCGGGCCTGGTTGTGTCCTCCGGACCAAAGAGGAAAAGAACCATCCGGATTGTTATATGCGCAAAGTTGAAAAGCCAGCATCTGTGATGGTATGGGGGTGTTTTAGTGCCCAAGACATGGGTAACTTACACATCTGTGAAGGCGCCATTAATGCTGAAAGGTACATACAGAATTTGAAACAACATATGTTGCCATCCAAGCAACGTTACCATGGACGCCCCTTCTTATTTCAGCAAGACAATGCCAAGCCACGTGTTACATCAATGTGACTTCATAGTAAAAGAGTGCGGGTACTAGACTGGCCTGCCTATAGTCCAAACCTGTCTCCCATTGAAAATGTGTGGTGCATTATGAAGCCTAAAATACCACAACAGAGACCCCCGGACTGTTGAACAACTTAAGCTGTACATCAAGCAAGAATGGGAAAGAATTCCACCTGAGAAGCTTAAAAAATGTGTCTCCTCAGCTCCCAAACGTTTACTGAGTGTTGTTAAAAGGAAAGGCCATGTAACACAGTGGTGAACATGCCCTTTCCCAACTACTATGGCACGTGTTGCAGCCATGAAATTCTAAGTTAATTATTATTTGCAAAAAAAAAAATAAAGTTTATGAGTTTGAACATCAAATATATATATATATATATATATATATATATATATATATATATATATATCCTGAAAATATGCAAACAAAACTGTGTTGAGATAATTGATACTTCAAACTTGCATAAATAAATCTTAAGGAATATAACATAACTTGGCTTCTGAGAGCTTCAAAATGTAATGAATACAATGCTAAAGTTGTTGATGAACAAGCAAGTATTTTAATAATTAAATATGGTCATTTGAAATGAATCATTATGATCATTTGAAATGAATTATTTCAAATATGTTTATTTTAATGTATAATTATATGGCTGGATGTAATTAGGAGTCAGAAAAAATACAATTAATTTTGATGTTTTTAGCAAAATATAGTAAAAATGTATTATTATTTTTTTTTTCAATTAATAAATATATTTATTTTTAAGTAAGATAAACATAATGATACAATTTATCTCTAGTCTGGATGATTTAGTTCTTGTCACGCTGTTGTCCTCCCGTCGTGAAAAAAAGGCTGTCCTCACTCAGGTCCGCATAGAGCTGGAGGGGGCGTGGCCTCCAGCGCCGGCTGAAAATCGGGAGATTTTCGGGATAATATTTGTCCCGGGAGGTTTAAGGAGAGGCGCTGAATTTCGGGAGTCTCCCGGAAAATTCGGGAGGGTTGGCAAGTATGGCTGGCAGGACCCGGAACAGAAAGTAAAAGGTGCTTGAAAACACAGAGAGCAAACAGGAAACACTGACAAAACAAGAGCACCAGGACAGGAATTGATTCTAAACGCAAAAACACGAGAAAACCCAAGCATAACCAAACTGTCGGTAGCGATTCTGACAGCTGGGAATTTCTCTGAAGTTTGCATGTCCCGTGCACGTCTAATCCAGGTACTTAATTTCTCGAGAATTTTAAATCAAACCATGCCTTTTCCCAAATTTGAGACTTCAGTGACTTATTTTGCCAGAGACATGAACACACACAAAAGTCCTGAATATGGGCACTGTTGAGTACGGCTAACTATTCCCAGGAACCGAGAATTGGTACCGTATCAATCCCTAAGGACAGGCCCTTCTTTTCAAAACTTGTTGTTGGAATAATACTTTTTGAACAATAAACTTTAAAGACAAAACACAAAATTAATCTTCAAAATCATGCTTCAAAACACTTTTTTTTTCCTGCTGAAAATAATCATTAACTTAGAATTTAATGGCAGTCTGGGAACTGAGGAGATCAGTTTTTGAATCTTTTCAGGTGGAATTATTTCCCATTCTTGCTTGATGTACAGCTTAAGTTGTCCAGGGTCTCTGTTGTGGTATTTTAGGCTTCATAATGCGCCACACATTTTCAATGGGAGACAGGTCTGGACTACAGGCAGGCCAGTCTAGTACCCGCACTCTTTTACTACGAAGCCACGCTGTTGTAACACGTGCAGAATGGGGCTTGGCATTGTGTTGCTGAAATAAGTAGGGGCGTCCATGAAAAAGACGTTGCTTACATGGCAACATATGTTGCTCCAAAAACCTGTATGTACCCATCCATCCATCCATTTTCTACCGCTTGTCCCTTTCTGGGTCGCTGGAGCATTTCAGCATTAATGGTGCCTTCACAGATGTGTAAGTTACCCATGCCTTGAGCACTAATACACCCCCATACCATCACAGATGCTGACTTTTGAACTTTGCGCCTATAACAATCCGGATGGTTCTTTTCCTCTTTGGTCTGGAGGACACAATGTCCTCAGTTTCCAAAATCAATTAGAAATGTGGACTCGTCAGACCACAGAACACTTTTCCACTTTGCATCAGTCCATTTTGGACGAGCTCAGGCCCACCGAAGCCGGCGGCGTATCTGGGTGTTGTTGATAAATGGCTTTGGCTTTACACAGTAGAGTTTTAACTTGCAATTACAGATGTAGCGACCAACTGTAGTTACTGACAGTGGTTTTCTGAAGTGTTCCTGGGCCCATGTGGTGATATCTTAGATGAGCTCGTGCCCAGCGAAGCCGGCGGCGTTTCTGGGTGTTGTTGATAAATGGCTTTGGCTTTTCATAGTAGAGTTTTAACTTGCACTTACAGATGTAGCGACCGACTGTAGTTACTGACAGTGGTTTTCTGAAGTGGTCCTGAGCCCATGTGGTGATATCCTTCACACATTGATGGCGTTTTTTGACGCAGAAACCGCCCGAGGGATCGCAATTTGCGGGCTTGTCGCTTACGTGCAGTGATATCTCCAGATTCTCTGAACCTTTTGATGATATTATGGACCGTAGATGCTAAAATCCCTAAATTCCTTGCAACAGCACGTGTAGAATTGTTGTTTTTAAACTGTTGGACAATTTGCTCACGCATTTGTTCACAAAGTGGTGACCCTCGCCCCATCCTTGTTTGTGAATGACTGAGCATTTCATGACAGCTGCTTTTACACCCAATCATGGCACCCACTTGTTCCCAGTTAGCCCGTTCACCTGTGGGATGTTCCAAATAAGTGTTTGATGAGCATTTCTTAATTTTCTCAGTCTTTTTTGCCACTTGTGTCAGCTTTTTTAAAACATGTTGCCGGCATCAAAATCCAAATGAGCTAATATTTGCAAATAATAGGAACGTTTCTCTGCCCTTTGTCACCGATTCTGTTCATAACTTTTATGGACAGAATTTCTAGGCGCAGTCAAGGCGTTGAGGGGATCCGGTTTGGTGGCTGCAGGATTAGGTCTCTGCTTTTTGCAGATGATTTGGTCCTGATGGCTTCATCTGGCCAGGATCTTCAGCTCTCACTGGATCGGTTCGCAGCTGAGTGTGAAGCGACTGGGATGACAATCAGCACCTCCAAGTCCGAGTCCATGGTTCTCGCCCGGAAAAGGGTGGAGTGCCATCTCCGGGTTGGGGAGGAGATCTTGCCCCAAGTGGAGGAGTTCAAGTACCTCGGAGTCTTGTTCACGAGTGAGGGAAGAGTGGATCGTGAGATCGACAGGCGGATCGGTGCGGCGTCTTCAGTAATGCGGACGCTGTATCGATCCGTTGTGGTGAAGAAGGAGCTGAGCCGGAAGGCAAAGCTCTCAATTTACCGGTCGATCTACGTTCCCATCCTCACCTATGGTCATGAGCTTTGGGTTATGACCGAAAGGACAAGATCACGGGTACAAGCGGCCGAAATGAGTTTCCTCCGCCGGGTGGCGGGGCTCTCCCTTAGAGATAGGGTGAGAAGCTCTGTCATCCGGGGGGAGCTCAAAGTAAAGCCGCTGCTCCTCCGCATCGAGAGGAGCCAGATGAGGTGGTTCGGGCATCTGGTCAGGATGCCACCCGAGCGCCTCCCTAAGGAGGTGTTTAGGGCATGTCCGACCGGTAGGAGGCCACGAGGAAGACCCAGGACACGTTGGGAAGACTATGTCTCCCGGCTGGCCTGGGAACGCCTCGGGATCCCCCGGGAGGAGCTGGACGAAGTGGCTGGGGAGAGGGAAGTCTGGGCTTCCCTGCTTAGGCTGCTGCCCCCGCGACCCGACCTCGGATAAGCGGAAGAAGATGGATGGATGGATGAGGAACGTTTCTCAGTTTGAATTTTAAGTATCTTGTCCTTGCAGTCTATTCAATTGAATCTAAGTTTATTTACCATTTACACAAAGTGCCAACTTCACTGGTTTTGGGTTTTGGACATCTCTGGACCCGGAATAAATA
>NC_084583.2:3455000-3475000 GCF_033978685.3 Nerophis lumbriciformis
CTACAAGGGGCAAGAACACCCTGGACCACGTGTATACCAACATAAAGCACGCGTACAGAGCTACACCCCTCCCCCAGCTTGGACAGTCAGACCATCTTTCCCTCCTGCTCTCTCCTACCTACACCCCCATCAGACGCCAGGCCAGGCCTATCACAAAGACTGTTATGACCTGGCCTGACGATGCACTCCCCAAACTTCAGGACTGCTTCCAACACACAGACTGGGACCTCTTCCAACAACAGGAGCTGGAGACAGCCACAGGAACGGTGCTGGACTACATAAAGCTCTGCATCGGGAATGTGACTGTGGAAAAAACCATCCGGGTTTACCCCAACAAGAAACCCTGGATGACCAGCCAGGTCCGCACACTCCTCAGGGCCCGCGACGCAGCCTTCAGGTCAGGGGACAGGGCACTGTACAGTGTTGCTAGAGCCGACCTGAAGAGAGGGATTAAAAAAGCAAAGGCGGACCACAGGAGGTGCATAGAGTCCCATCTGTCCAGCAAAAACTCACGGGAGGTGTGGCGGGGCATTCATGACATCACGAACTTCAGAGGCTGCAATATGACAACTGCGGATCAGAGTGCGACACTGGCAGAGGAGCTTAACTGTTTCTTTGCCCGTTTCGAAACCCCCCAGCGACACTCATCTGCTCCAGCCCTGCCCCCGCCCCCACCGGGCTCCGGCGCCACTCCACTCACTGTACAGGAGCACAGTGTCAGACGAGTGCTCCTGGCTGTGAACCCCAGGAAGGCTACCGGACCAGACGGAGTACCTGGAAAGGTGCTCAGGACGTGCGCCCACCAGCTCGCTCCCCCCCTCACCAGGATCTTCAACCTCTCCCTGGCTCAGGCAGTCATCCCATCCTGCCTGAAGTCATCTACAATAATCCCGGTGCCGAAGAAGTCTCCCATCACCAGCCTGAATGATTACCGACCAGTGGCCCTCACTCCGGTAATCATGAAGTGCTTCGAGCGACTTGTTCTCCAGCACATCAAGGACCATATTCCTCCAGACTTCGACCCCCACCAGTTCGCATACCGGGCGAACAGGTCCACAGAGGACGCCATCGCTGTTGCTCTCCACTCTGCTCTGAACCACCTGGAGCAGCAGCAGAGCTACGTCCGGATGCTCTCTGTGGACTATAGCTCTGCCTTCAATACAATAATCCCGGACAGACTCTGCAATAAACTGGACACTCTTGGCCTCCCCCCTCTCACAAACGCCTGGATAAGGGACTTCCTAACGGACCGACCCCAGAATGTAAGACTTGGCCCGCACCTCTCATCCTCCCGCACGCTGAGCATCGGCTCCCCACAGGGCTGTGTGCTGAGCCCCCTCCTCTACTGCCTTTACACCCATGACTGCAGTCCGGCCCACAGTGACAACCTTACCGTCAAGTTCGCCGACGATACCACAGTGGTCGGGCTCATCTCCAGGGGTGACGAGGCTGCCTACAGAGAGGAGGTCCTGAAGCTGACGGCCTGGTCTTCGGAGAACAACCTCGCTCTCAACACCAGCAAGACCAGAGAGATCATCGTCGACTTCAGGAGGAGCAGCACCGACCCTGCCCCCCTCTACATCAATGGCGAGCGTGTAGAGAGGGTCCACACCTTCAGGTACCTTGGAGTCCACATCTCTAATGACTTCTCCTGGACAGTCAACACCACATCAATCATCAAAAGGCTCAGCAGCGGCTACACTTCCTTAGAGTCCTCGGGAAGTACAACCTGAAGCCTGACCTGCTGCTGACCTTCTACCGCTCGTCCATCGAGAGCCTGCTGACCTACTGTATTACGGTATGGTACGGCAGCTGCACTGCAGCAGACAGGGAGAGGCTGCAAAGAGTGGTCAAGACGGCTCAGAAGATCATCGGCCGCCCTCTCCCCTCTCTGACGGACATCTACACCTCCCGCTGCCTCAACAGAGCCAGTGCCATCATCAAGGACAGCACCCACCCTGGCTCTGACCTGTTCCACCTGCTGCCCTCTGGGAAGCGCTACAGGTGCATTAAAACCAAAACAAACAGGCTAAAGAACAGCTTCTTCCCCAGGGCCATAACCATCCTGAACGGACTGCCCCATTGTCCCTCATAACTGCCTTCTCTTCGGTGCAATAACCCATTCCACCAACCACCCTGTTTTTGTTTTTGTTTTTTTCATGCATATATTCATTTCACACCATATTCATTGCACTTCTACATTTTTTATATTTTTATATATTTGCACATTGTTTTTCTAGCATGCACACATCGCACTGTATGGAATGGCCTCAATCTCGTTACCTTGCGTAATGACAATAAAGCTGATTCTGATTCTGATTCTGATTCTGAAATGTGGACTCCTCAGACCACAGATCACTTTTCCACTTTGCATCAGTCAATCTTAGATGAAGCTGGCGGCGTTTCTGGGTGTTGTTGATAAAAGGCTTCCGCTTTGCATAGTAGAGTTCTAACTTGCACTTACAGATGTGGCGACCACCTGTAATTACTGACAGTGGTTTTCTGAAGTGTTCCTGAGCCCATGTGGTGATATCCTTTACACACTGATGTCGCTTTTTGATGTAGTACTGCCTGAGGGATCGAAGGTCATGGGCATTTAATGTTGGGCATCAGCCTTTTGATGATATTACGGACCAAAGATGGTGAAATCCCTAAATTCCTTGCAAAGTTGTTCTTAAACTCTTGGACAATTTGCTCACTCATTTGTTCACAAAGTAGTGACCCTCGCGCCGTCCTTGTTTGTGAACGACTGAGCATTTCACGGAAGCTGCTTTGATACCCAATCATGGCACCCACCTGTTCCCAATTAGCCTGTTCACCTGCGGGAAGCTCCGAATAAGTGTTTGACGAACATCCCTAAACTTTCTCAGTCCTTTTTACCACTTGTGCCAGCTTTTTTGAATCAGGTTGCAGTCCTCAAATTCCAAATGAGCTAACATTTGCCAAAAATAACAACGTTTTCCAGTTTGAACGTTAAATATCTTGTCTTTGCAGTCTATTCAATTGAATATAGGTTGAAAAGGATTTGCAAATCATTGTATTCTGTTTTTATTTACCATTTACACAACGTGCTATTTTCACTGGTTTTGGGTTTTTGTACGTTCTGAAGGAAATCTGGTTTTTTTTCGTAGATTTTTTTTAACAATTCTGCTGAATTGGGTAAAATATTGAGCTCCCATCCCAAGATGCCAGTCTCGCCCCTCGATACATCACCAAATTGATCCCGTGAAGGAGACTCCCGTCCAGAACTTGCTCTCCAAGATCAGATAGCGGGAGGTAAAAAAAAAAAAAAGGTCACGGCTCACCCGGGCCTCCTCACACCTGACCTTCCCCCGACCGACGGCGAGGGAGGACGACCCCTTGAGATTCACGTTGCGCTGACGAGTTCATTCCGTCCGCTGCCCGCGTGAGGACAAGTCACGGATGGCTTCATCAATCAATATGAATGCAACAGGAGCGGCCAACAAAGTTTAGCCCCCATGAGGGTAACTTCGTCTCGGGGGGAAGAATAAATGAATTAATAAATAAAAAATAAAAATAAAAAAGTGGAACCAATTCATCATGCGGGGAGGTGGGGGGGGGGGGGGGGGACTTCAAGAGGCACATGGCGTCCTCAGGAGGCGTATTCTCCTCCTACTTAATCAGCCATTCCCTTGATGCATGGAGGGTGTGGTGAACTACAGCACCACAAAGCCCGGGTTGGCTAAGTATAGTAAAGCAGATGTGAGCAGAAGGCCTCCTCCGGGCGCTCGGGGGGAAATGCTACATATTAAATGAGGCGGCAAACTTCACCCCCCCCCCACACACCCCCTTTTCAAATGGGGTATTATGTATGCATGTGGGGATGTTTGTCAGAGCCCCTTGTCTGCTGTCAGGCTTCACCTCCTTCCCCTCAAGCTCACAGAAGGAACGTAAGCTGTTTACAAATGCAATATGACAGGTCGGATACTGCTAACTTAAGTTGACTCGTCAAAACCTGTCGGGGACATTTAGCGAGAGGCAGAGAGTAAAAAAAAAAAAAAAAAGAATTAAAAAAAAAAACTTTTTCCAACTCGCTGTGGCGTAGGAGCTGGAGTAAGCACCCTCCACCCCCCATTAGTGTGTAAAATTAGTTGTTATTCTTTTACGACGACTCCTTTTCAACTTATATTCAATTAAATAGACTGCAAAGACAAGATATTTAATGTTCGAACTGGAAAATGTTGTTATTTTTTGTAAATATTAGCTCATTTGGAGTTTAAAGGCTGCAACATGTTTCCAAAAAGCTGGCACAAGTGGCAAAAAAGACTGAGGAAAGTTGAGAAATGCTCATCAAACACTTATTATCAACAACACCCAGAAACACTGGCGGCATTCGCTGGGCCCGAGCTCATCTAGGAACGCATGCCTGCAATTGCCCAAGGCGCGGTGAGGAAACAAATACTTTAGCGGTCTCGAACACAAAGTCTTTTTTAGATGTTTTACTTTAGTTAGTTCACATTTAACAGTATATATACAACACCCAAAACCAGTGAAGTTGGCACGTTGTGTAAAATGGTAAATAAAAACAGAATACAATAATTTGCAAATCCTTTTCAACTTATATTCAATTGAATAGACTGCAAAGACAAGATATTAAACGTTGGAACTGGAAAACGTTGTTATTTTTTGCAAATATTAGCTCATTTGGAATTTGATGCCTGCAACATGTTTCAAAAACGCTGGCACAAGTGGCAAAAAAGACTGAGGAAAGTTGAGTAATGCTCATCAAACACTTATTATCAACAACACCCAGAAACAATGGCGGCATTCGCTGGGCCCGAGCTCATCTAAGAACAATGCCTGCAATTGCCTAAAGCGCGGTGAGGAAACAAATACTTTAGCAGGCTCGAACACAAAGTCTTTTTTAGATGTTTTACTTTAGTTAGTTCACATTTAACAGTATACATACAAAACCCAAAACCAGTGAAGTTGGCACGTTGTGTAAATGGTAAATTAAAACAGAATACAATGATTTGCAAATCCTTTTCAACTTATATTCAATTGAATAGACTGCAAAGACAAGATATTAAACGTTGGAACTGGAAAACGTTGTTATTTTTTGCAAATATTAGCTCATTTGGAATTTGATGCCTGCAACATGTTTCAAAAACGCTGGCACAAGTGGCAAAAAAGACTGAGGAAAGTTGAGTAATGCTCATCAAACACTTATTATCAACAACACCCAGAAACAATGGCGGCATTCCCTGGGCCCGAGCTCATCTAAGAACAAATGCCTGCAATTGCCTGAAGCGCGGTGAGGAAACAAATACTTTAGCGGTCTCGAACACAAAGTCTTTTTTAGATGTTTTACTTTAGTTAGTTCACATTTAACAGTATATATACAACACCCAAAACCAGTGAAGTTGGCACGTTGTGTAAATGGTAAATAAAAACAGAATACAATAATTTGCAAATCCTTTTCAACTTATATTCAATTGAATAGACTGCAAAGACAAGATATTAAACGTTCGAACTAGGGATGTCCGATAATGACTTTTTGCCGATATCCGATATTCCGATATTGTCCAACTCTTTAATTACCGATACCGATATCAACCGATACCGATATCAACCGATATATACAGTTTTGGAATTAACACATTATTATGCCTAATTTGGACAACCAGGTATGGTGAAGATAAGGTACTTAAAAAAAAAAATGATAAAATGAAATAAGATAAATAAATTGAAAAACAGTTTTTGAATAAAAAATAAAGTAAAACAATATAAAAACAGTTACATAGAAACTAGTAATTGATGAAAATGAATAAAATTAACTGTTAAAGGTTAGTACTATTAGTGGACCAGCAGCACACACAATCATGTGTGCTTACGGACTGTATCCCTTGCAGACTGTATTGATATATATTGATATATAATGTAGGAACCAGAATATTAATAACAGAAAGAAACAACCCTTTTGTGTGAATGAGTGTGAATGGGGGAGGGAGGTTTTTTGGGTTGGTGCACTAATTGTAAGTGTATCTTGTGTTGTTTATGTTGATTTAATAAAAAAAACCAAAAACAACAAAAAAAAAAAACCCGATACCGATAATAAAAAAACGATACAGATAATTTCCGATATTACATTTTAACGCATATATCGGCCTGCCAATATTATCGGACATCTCTAGTTCGAACTGGAAAACGTTGTTATTTTTTTGTAAATATTAGCTTATTTGGAATTTGATGCCTGCAACATGTTTCAAAAACGCTGGCACAAGTGGCAAAAAAGACTGAGGAAAGTTGAGTAATGCTCATCAAACACTTATTATCAACAACACCCAGAAACAATGGCGGCATTCCCTGGGCCCGAGCTCATCTAAGAACAAATGCCTGCAATTGCCTGAAGCGCGGTGAGGAAACAAATACTTTAGCGGTCTCGAACACAAAGTTTTTTTTAGATGTTTTACTTTAGTTAGTTCACATTTAACAGTATATATACAACACCCAAAACCAGTGAAGTTGGCACGTTGTGTAAATGGTAAATAAAAACAGAATACAATAATTTGCAAATCCTTTTCAACTTATATTCAATTGAATAGACTGCAAAGACAAGATATTAAACGTTCGAACTAGGGATGTCCGATAATGGCTTTTTGCCGATATCCGATATTCCGATATTGTCCAACTCTTTAATTACCGATACCGATATCAACCGATATCAACCGATATATACAGTTTTGGAATTAACACATTATTATGCCTAATTTGGACAACCAGGTTTGGTGAAGATAAGGTACTTAAAAAAAAAAATGATAAAATGAAATAAGATAAATAAATTAAAAACAGTTTTTGAATAAAAAATAAAGTAAAACAATATAAAAACAGTTACATAGAAACTAGTAATTGATGAAAATGAATAAAATGAACTGTTAAAGGTTAGTACTATTAGTGGACCAGCAGCACGCACAATCATGTGTGCTTCCGGACTGTATCCCTTGCAGACTGTATTGATATATATTGATATATAATGTAGGAACCAGAATATTAATAACAGAAAGAAACAACCCTTTTGTGTGAATGAGTGTGAATGGGGGAGGGAGTTTTTTTGGGTTGGTGCACTAATTGTAAGTGGATCTTGTGTTGTTTATGTTGATTTAATTAAAAAAAAAACAAAAAAAAACAAAAAAAAAAACGATACCGATAATAAAAAAACGATACAGATAATTTCCGATATTACATTTTAACGCATATATCGGCCTGCCAATATTATCGGACATCTCTAGTTCGAACTGGAAAACGTTGTTATTTTTTTGTAAATATTAGCTTATTTGGAATTTGATGCCTGCAACATGTTTCAAAAAAGCTGGCACAAGTGGCAAAAAAGACTGAGGAAAGTTGAAGAATGCTCATCAAACACTTATTATCAACAACACCCAGAAACACTGCCGGCATTCGCTGGGCCCGAGCTCATCTAAGAACAATGCCTGCAATTGCCTAAAGCGCGGTGAGGAAACAAATACTTTAGCAGGCTCGAACACAAAGTCTTTTTTAGATGTTTTACTTTAGTTAGTACACATTTAACAGTATACATACAAAACCCAAAACCAGTGAAGTTGGCACGTTGTGTAAATGGTAAATAAAAACAGAATACAATAATTTGCAAATCCTTTTCAACTTATATTCAATTGAATAGACTGCAAAGACAAGATACTTAACGTTCGAACTGGAAAACGTTATTTTTTGCAAATATTAGCTCATTTGGAATTTGATGGATGAACATGTCACGAGGGAGGTGCTGGACATTGAGTCCGAGTGGACCATGTTCCGCGCCTCTATTGTCAAGGCGGCTGATTGGAGCTGTGGCCGCAAGGTAGTTGGTGCTTGTCGTGGCGGTAATCCTAGAACCCGTTGGTGGACACCGGCGGTGAGGGATGCCGTCAAGCTGAAGAAGGAGTCCTATCGGGTTCTTTTGGCTCATAGGACTCCTGAGGCAGCGGACAGGTACCGACAGGCCAAGCGGTGTGCGGCTTCAGCGGTCGCAGAGGCAAAAACTCGGACATGGGAGGATTTCGGGGAAGCCATGGAAAACGACTTCCGGACGGCTTCGAAGCAATTCTGGACCACCATCCGCCGCCTCAGGAAGGGGAAGCAGTGCACTATCAACACCGTGTATGGCGAGGATGGTGTTCTGCTGACCTCGACTGCGGATGTTGTGGATCGGTGGAGGGAATACTTCGAAGACCTCCTCAATCCCACCAACACGTCTTCTTATGAGGAAGCAGTGCCTGGGGAGTCTGTGGTGGGTTCTCCTATTTCTGGGGCTGAGGTTGCTGAGGTAGTTAAAAAGCTCCTCGGTGGCAAGGCCCCAGGGGTAGATGAGATCCACCCGGAGTTCCTTAAGGCTCTGGATGCTGTGGGGCTGTCTTGGTTGACAAGACTCTGCAGCATCGCGTGGACATCGGGGGCGGTACCTCTGGATTGGCAGACCGGGGTGGTGGTTCCTCTCTTTAAGAAGGGGAACCGGAGGGTGTGCTCTAACTATCGTGGGATCACACTCCTCAGCCTTCCCGGTAAGGTCTATTCAGGTGTACTGGAGAGATTCAGGAGGAACAGTGTGGTTTTCGTCCTCGTCGTGGAACTGTGGACCAGCTCTATACTCTCGGCAGGGTCCTTGAGGGTGCATGGGAGTTTGCCCAACCAGTCTACATGTGTTTTGTGGACTTGGAGAAGACATTCGACCGTGTCCCTCGGGAAGTCCTGTGGGGAGTGCTCAGAGAGTATGGGGTATCGGACTGTCTGATTGTGGCAGTCCGCTCCCTGTATGCTCAGTGCCAGAGCTTGGTCCGCATTGCCGGCAGTAAGTCGGACACGTTTCCAGTGAGGGTTGGACTCCGCCAAGGCTGCCCTTTGTCACCGATTCTGTTCATAACTTTTATGGACAGAATTTCTAGGCGCAGTCAAGGCGTTGAGGGGATCTGGTTTGGTGGCTGCAGGATTAGGTCTCTGCATTTTGCAGATGATGTGGTCCTGATGGCTTCATCTGGCCAGGATCTTCAGCTCTCACTGGATCGGTTCGCAGCCGAGTGTGAAGCGACTGGGATGAGAATCAGCACCTCCAAGTCCGAGTCCATGGTTCTCGCTCGGAAAAGGGTGGAGTGCCATCTCCGGGTTGGGGAGGAGATCTTGCCCCAAGTGGAGGAGTTCAAGTACCTCGGAGTCTTGTTCACGAGTGAGGGAAGAGTGGATCGTGAGATCGACAGGCGGATCGGTGCGGCGTCTTCAGTAATGCGGACGCTGTATCGATCCGTTGTGGTGAAGAAGGAGCTGAGCCGGAAGGCAAAGCTCTCGATTTACCGGTCGATCTACGTTCCCATCCTCACCTATGGTCATGAGCTTTGGGTTATGACCAAAAGGACAAGATCACGGGTACAAGCGGCCGAAATGAGTTTCCTCCGCCGGGTGGCGGGGCTCTCCCTTAGAGATAGGGTGAGAAGCTCAACCATCCGGGGGGAGCTCAAAGTAAAGCCGCTACTCCTCTACATGGAGAGGAGCCAGATGAGGTGGTTCGGGCATCTGGTCAGGATGCCACCCGAACGCCTCCCTAGGGAGGTGTTTAGGGCACGTCCGACCGGTAGGAGGCCACGGGGAAGACCCAGGACACGTTGGGAAGACTATGTCTCCCGGCTGGCCTGGGAACGCCTCGGGGTCCCACAGGAAGAGCTGGACGAAGTGGCTGGGGAGAGGGAAGTCTGGGCTTCCCTGCTTAGGCTGCTGCCCCCGCGACCCGACCTCGGATAAGCGGAAGAAGATGGATGGATGGATGGAATTTGATGCCTGCAACATGTTTCCAAATAGCTGGCACAAGTGGCAAAAAAGACTGAAGAAAGTTGAGGAATGCTCATCAAACACTTATTATCAACAACACCCAGAAACACTGCCGGCATTCGCTGGGCCCGAGCTCATCTAAGAACGCATTCCTGCAATTTCCTAAGATGCGGTGAAGAAACAAATACCTTCGTAGTATCGAACACAAAGTCTTTTTTAGATGTTTTACTTTAGTTAGTACACATTTAACAGTATGTATACAAAACACAAAACCAGTGAAGTTGGCACGTTGTGTAAATGGTAAATAAAAACAGAATACAATGATTTGCAAATCCTTTTCAACCTATATTCAATTGAATAGACTGCAAAGACAACTGGAACACTTTGTTATTATTTGCAAATATTAGCTCATTTGGAATTTGATGCCTGCAACATGTTTCACAAAAGCTGGCACACGTGGCAAAAAAGACTGAGAAAGTTGAGGAATTCTCATCAAACACTTATTTGGAACATCCCACAGGTGAACGGGCTAATTGGGAACAGGCGGGTGCCATGATTGGGTATAAAAAGCAGCTTCCATAAAAATGTGCAGTCATTTACAAGCAAGGATGGGGTGAGGGTCGCCACTCTGTGAACAAATGCGTGGGCAAGTCGTCGAACAGTTTAAGAACAACATTTCTTAACGAGCTATAGCAAGTAATTTAGGGATTTCACCGTCTACGGTTCATAAAATGATCAAAAAGTTTAGAGAATCTGGAGAAATCACTGCAGGTAAGCGATGATATTACAGACCTTCCATCCCTCAGGCGGTACCGCATCAAAAAGCGACATCAGTGTGTAAAGGATATCACCACATGGGCTCAGAAACACTTCAGAAAACCACTGTTAGGAACTACAGTTGGTCGCGACATATGTAAGTGCAAGTTAAAACTATACTATGCAAAGCAAAAGCCATTTATCAACAACACCCACATAGGCTGCCGGCTTCGCTGGGCTCGAGCTCATCTAAGATGAACTGATGCACAATGGAAAAGTATTCTGACGAGTCCACATTTCAAAATGTTTTTAAAAACTGTGGACGTCGCGTCATCCGGACCAAAGAGGAAAAGAACCATCCAGATTGTTCGAGGCGCAAAGTTAAAAAAACAGCATCTGTGATGGTATGGGGGTGTATTAGTGCCAAAGGCATGGGTAACTTACACATCTGTGAAGGCACCATTAATGCTGAATGGTACATACAGGTTTTAGCAACATATGTTGCCATCCAAGCAACGTTGTCATGGACGCCCCTGCTTATTTCAGCAAGACAATGCCATGTCACTTGTTACAACAGCGTGGCTTCATAGTAAAAGAGTGAGGGTACTAGACTGGCCTGCCTGTAGTCCAGACCTGTCTCCCATTGGTGTTAATTTTCAATCTTGTTCATTTTCCTCGACTTGTGCACTCCCATCATATGTTTTTTTTTTTTTTTTTTTTTTACATGTGTAGCATAATCTACAAAGTTACAAATAATTGCTATTGCGACATCTGGTGGACACATTGAAAAGTTTCGGCTCATTTTTATATTTAGCAAACTCATCTACTTAGCAAATATGTCTATTTAGTTTTTAAATTTGGTATGAAAGATTCTTAAATGAATACATAAATAACATGTAACAATAGCTGATTAAAAGGAAATCAGAAAAATAAGTAAAATATATTAAAAACAATAATTACTTAAATTATGATTACAATGTCTAAAATAACTAAACAGAAAATACGTTAATTTACATGTGGTATTAAAAATAAATAAATACATAAATACAATTGATAAATATAAAATCTGTAACAATAGTCTATGCAGTGATGAAAAAGGAAGAACAAAAAGTGTTAAAAAAATAAAACATATCCAAAAATATATAATTAGAAAACAAGTTAAACAAATGAGTTTTTAAAGTTAATTATATATAAATATATAGATAATGTTTAACAATAGACAGCTTATGCAGTGACAAAAAAGTATGTAATACAATATCTTAAAAAAAAATACATACACAGTAAGTTAAAATAAACTTAGACATAAAATATGATTCATTAAATACATATATACATTAAAACAATATAGAACGTGTAACAGATAGGTATTGTAGTTTATGCAGTGATGAAAAAAAGGAAATAACAAAATTAAGTAAAATAAAAACATAATTATTTAAATGTTAAATACGATTTCTAAAATGACCAAACAGAAAGTAAGTTAATATATGTTTTTTTTTTGTTTTTTGTTTTTTAAATTAAATCAACATAAAAAACACAAGATACACTTACAATTAGTGCACCAACTCAAAAAAATCTCCCTCCCCCATTTACACTCATTCACACAAAAGGGTTGTTTCTTTCTATTATTAATATTCTGGTTCCTACATTATATATCAATATATATCAATACAGTCTGCAAGGGATACAGTCCGTAAGCACACATGATTGTGCGTGCTGCTGCTCCACTAATAGTACTAACCTTTAACAGTTAATTTGACTCATTTTCATTAATTACTAGTTTCTATGTAACTGCTTTTATATTGTTTTACTTTCTTTTTTATTCAAGAAAATGTTTTAAATTATTTATCTTATTTTTTTTTTTTTTTTAAAAGGACCTTATCTTCACCACACCTGGTTGTCCAAATTAGACATAATAATGTTCTAATTCCACGACTGTATATATCGGTTGATATCGGTATCGGTTTAAATCAGTATCGGTAATTAAAGAGTTGGACAATATCGGAATATCGGATATCGGCAAAAAGCCATTATCGGACATCCCTAATATATATATATATATATATATATATGTATGTGTGGGGAAAAAAAATCACAAGACTATTTCATCTCTACAGGCCTGTTTCATGAGGGGGGTACCCTCAATCGTCAGGAGATTTTAATGGGAGCATTCGCATACCATGGTTTATATAAGGCACAGAGTGGGTGGGTACAGGCTGGCCTAGGGGCGTGGTGATTGGTTCATGTGTTACCTAGGAGGTGTTTCCGTCTATGGCGGCATGTTGTTACAATTTCGCTGCGCTTGTTGAGGGATGACAGGTCTGGACGGTAGATAATAAACAGTTTCTCTTTCAAGCATAGGTTGCATCTTTTATTACTATTATTTATTACAACCTATGCTTGAAAGAGAAACTGTTTATTATCCACCGTCCAGACCTGTCATCCCTCAACAAGCGCAGCGAAATTGTAACAACATGCCGCCATAGACGAAAACACCTCCTAGGTAACACATGAACCAATCACCACGCCCCTAGGCCAGCCTGTACCCACCCACTCTGTGCCCTATATAAACCATGGTATGCGAATGCTCCCATTAAAATCTCCTGACGATTGAGGGTACCCCCCTCATGAAACAGGCCTGTAGAGATGAAATAGTCTTGTGATTTTTTTTCCCTACACATACATATATTGCGCTCTACTACGGTATCGAGCACTATTTTTTGGATAACCTTATTAAGACATATATATATATATATATATATATATATATATATATATATATATATATAATGTTTAACAATAGACATCTTAAGTACATATTGAAAAATTATAAAAACAAATACAAAGTAAGTTAAGATAAACTTATACATTCAATTTGATTCATTAAATACATACATCAAATAATATAGAATGTGCAACAATAGATAAGTACTGTAGTTTATGCAGTGATAAAAAAAGGAAAAAACATATATTAGTGTTAAAACTAATTAAAAAAATAAGTATATTATAATTAGAATAATTAAAAACAAATAAAAAATAAGATACAAATAAATTATGACATCAAAGTTAATTTTGTTGATTTAAGATTATACATACATAAAATAATATAGAATGTGCAGTTATAGCTGATGCACTGATAGTTTAAGTGTTGAAATAAAAATAAAAAATAATTTCCTGAGGGAACTCTCCTGAAGGAATCAAAGTAAAAATCTAAACAATAAAGATACATTGAAAATAATCTGAAACAAATTAAGACATTTTATCTGATTCAATAAATGCAAGCGTAAATGTGAAGTGACTATATAATGTATGAATAAATACCATATATAGACAAAATAATTGTATCTAATAATGATGAATGGGAACTTGTTTACATTGTTACACACGGATTTAAACTAACTCTGTTTCTTCCTTCAGCAGTCATGTGCAGGGGCCACAAACATGTTCAAGGAAGCCTCGCCTCGGGCTGTTTTCTTGTGTGCAGCCATGGAGCGGCCTTGCCTGTAATTTACATACACACACCGTCCACGTGCACACGCGTCAACTCGGCGAGGATTTAATACTCTGCGGGAGGAAGATCAGAGTGGGGAGACATCACACACCCAAAGTGCAGGTGATATTTTCCTTTGCATCAAATTGCCCTTTTCTGCAGCCCACCAGTTGTGCCCCTTGCTCTGCGGATCAACCAAATCTGTTGTCAAGGCAACATGCCGGACATAAAAATAGGTATTGCAAAGCCTCTGAAGATGATGCAGGCCGCCGAGGAAGTGAGCAACTTATAAGTAAGCGATGGAAACGCTCAGTTTGGAGATGGACTGCAGGTGCTTATAATCACTCATGCTGTAAAATATGTATTACAAACATGGCCGTAACATAAATTATCAGGCATGCTTGGTCGAGTGGCAGATGGGATGTTCGTAACGTATTCATCAAGCTATTAGCATCTTTTAGGCGCCCATACGGGAATTGTAAATACCGCTTTAATCCGTTTCCACCGCTGTTTGCTTTGAGATATTTATTTTTGTTGGGAAGGATGTTTGTTGATGATTATTGTTCTTTTGTTTGTCTAATGTCTATTTCTGTTCCAAAGCCAATGTCAGATAAAGTGATGCTTCAAAAGATGAATACGCACACATGGAATTTCACTTTGTCACATTTTTTTACTTCCTCTATTTGGTCAAGTTTGATGTCTTCTCGGCCCTCACAAACTGTGGTCTAGACTTTTTTTGAGGTGGAAATTAGATATTTGTTTTGTTCACTTTAATGTAAGGCCGTATTTCTTTCATAAGTACCTTTATTTACCTTTGAAAATTCACGAAAGCACATCTGTGTGGAAACACTGACACCTAGTGGCCAGTCAGTATACATTATAATATATCACGATCTGTTTATTTCTCTCAACACGGTAAGATAAGGCTACTTGGACCAATAGCAACTCCACGACAGGACCCCATTTCAGACCACGTTTACGCGGTGTAACTCTCCTTTTGAAAAGGGAATGTTAATTCACTTTGTCACAACTTTTACTTCCTCTATTTGGTCAAGTTTGATGTCTTCTTGGTCCTCACAAACTGTGGTCTAGGCATTTTTGGAGGTGGAAATGAGATCTTTGTTTTGTTCACTTTAATGCAAGACCGTATATCTTTCAAAAGTACCTTTAATTACCTTTGAAAATTCACGAGAGCACATCCGTGTGGAAACACTGACACCTAGTGGCCAGTCAGTATACACTACAACATATCACCATCTGTTTATTTCTCTCAACATGCTAAGCTAAGGGTACTTGGAGCTATAGCAGCTACATGACGGGACCACATTTCAGACCCGGTTTACGCGGTGTAACTCTCCTTTTGAAAATGGAATGTTGGTTCACTTTGTCACAACTTTTACTTCCTCTATTTGGTCAAGTTTGATGTCTTCTCGGCCCTCACAAACATTAATAAAACAGCACGGTAAAACGTGTCCTGTGCCCGTATTAGCGGCACTCGCCTTCTTTTGTTTTTTCCCACACTATTAGTTGCGTGTTCTCCCACTCCCTCGTAAGTGTGTTTTCTTTTGTCTATATGAAACTTAGTAATTTTACTCACAATCTGCTGCCCTCGTCAGCTACCTCCACGCTCGTGAAAACATGAGCATGTTTAATGTTTGTTTTAGTTCCTAACTTCCAATCAATAAATCAGGGAATTTAGAGGTGGAACTACTTTGTCCCTTGCTTTTAAAAAGTTGTTGCTTGAAATACATCCTGGATTACACACACACACACACACACGCAGACACACACACACACACACACACACACACACACACACACACACACACACACACACACACACACACACACACACACACACACACACACACACACACACACGCACGTATATATAAATATATATATGTATATATATGAAACGAAAATGGAGTTGTTTGACCACAATACCCAGCAATATGTTTGGAGGAGAAAAGGTGAGGCCTTTAATCCCAGGAACACCAGACTTACCGTCAAGCATGGAGGTGGTAGTATTATACTCTGGGCCTGTCTGCTGCCAATAGAACTGGTGCTTTAAATGGGACAATGGAAAAAAAAGGATTACCTCTAAATTCTTCAAGACAACCTAAAATCATCAGCCCGGAGGTTGGGTCTTGGGCGCAGTTGGGTGTTCCAACAGGACAATGACCCCAAATGCATGTCAAACGTGGTAAAGGAAGGGCTAAATCAAGCTAGAATGAAAGTTTTAGAATTGCCTTTCCAAAGTCCTGACTTAAACGTGTGGACAATGCTGAAGAAACAAGTCCATGTCAGAAAGCCATACATACATACATACATATATACACATATACATATACACACACACACACACACACACACACACACACACACATATATATGTATATATATATATATATATATATATATATATATATATATATATATATACACATATACATATATGCACACACACACACACACACACACACACACACACACACACACACACACACACACACACATATATATATATACACTCACTCACTCATTTCATAAATTCATACATACATATATATATATATATATATATATATATATATATATATATATATATATATATATATATATATTCAGTATACATTCAATATTTAGGGACCGCAATGTCCCTTTGGGACAGAGGACCCTATTGTAATTGTAAGGTTTTATTATCATTATTCCGCCGCCTCTTTGAGCTGTAATTTGACCCCTTTAACATGCTTCAAAACACACCATATTTGACACACACATCAGGACTGTCGAAAATTGCCATCTAATAAAACAACCAAACCCCAAAACTCAAATTACGCTCTAGCGCCCCCTAGGAAAAAACACAGACAAAACTGCTTGTAACTTCCGGTAGGAATGTCGTAGAGACATGAAACAAAAACCTTTATGTAGGTATGACTTAAACCTAGATTTCATACATTAACATCCTTCAGCAAAAATCAACAAGAAGTTGGCAATTCCCCCTTCAAAACAAACGTTTTGTAAAAACAGTCACTTTTGCCTCTTTGAGCTGTAATTTGACCCCTTTAACATGCTTCAAAACTCATTAAACTGGACAAACACATCAGGACTGGAAACATTTGCGATCTAATAAAAAACCCAACCCCAAAACTCAAAATCGCGCTCTAGCGCCCCCTAGGAAGAAAACACAGACACAACTGCTCCTAGGACAAAAACTCTGACAAAACTGCCTGTAACTTCCAGTAGGAATGTCTTAGAGACATGAAACAAAAACCTCTATGTAGGTCACATTTAGACCTACATTTCATATATTCACAATCCCCAGCAAAAATCAACAGAGAGTTTGCAATTCCCCCTTCAAAACAAAAGTTTTGTAAAAAACGGTCACCTTTTTTCAAACATTATTTCCTCTGAGCGCTTTTGTCGTGTCGGCTTTAAACTAGCACAGGAGAGACATTGAACCCTTCTGATTAAAAGTTGACCAAAGAGTTTTAATTACTGCTCCGGTTTGGATTTTATGTGCCGTCAAAATCGGTCCCGTCCATCGCTGCTTGCAGCTTTAATTATGTCAGTTGTTGCTTGGAATACATCTTGAATTCAAACTTTTTATAAATAGCTGAGACATGGAAAATGTTTGGATTAAATAAGACCAAATTCTTCTTCCCACTGAAACGTTGCATTTTTCATGTGATGATGCCTGATGGAACGTCTCAATATAAACTGAAGCTCACTTTTTTTCTTTTTTTTTCTTCAAACAAAACCTTCAATTTAAAGTAATAGCTAGGGATGCTCCTGAATAGGTCGAAAATAACAACATCAAGTGGATTTAAAATGCGTAACGTAATACATTCTGCCTCTATTTGAAAATAAACACCATGTTATAATGTGCAATTTGTCCTCCGCTGCAGTTCTATATTATTTTGCAAGAGGAAGTCAAGGACAGGATGCCGGGGCGAGAAAAACAGAAATAAAGAGCATCTACAAGTTCCATCTAGTTTTGGGAGGCCATTCAAGGCGGATCATGAACCCATTTCCAGTTTGTGTTCGCTCACTCTGTCTCGCGGCTCGGATTGCGATTCAGGAAATGCGGCGAACGTCTTATCCCGCCACACAATGGACTCAAATGTTGGCTGTTGGAACTAATTTAAAGAACGCGGTCAAGGTGGTTCTGTACTCGTCCAGACGGGCAGATTGATGACACCTTTTACTCGCATTGAGAAGGCGGAGAATGAACAGCACTCCGCTTTGCCAAAGTGCCGACTCTTCAAATCCTGCTTTTTCACCCTAAAGTTCAGTGCACGCATTTTAGACAGAGTCTCGACGTTATTGAACTTTGATTGTCCGGACAAGTCTTGACTTTCAAACTTGACACGAGGGCCATCGGTCAGATTGAACGCTCCGCAAAAAGCTAACGGGACCACATTTCAGACCATGTTTACCTTTTGAAAATGCAATGTTGGTTCACTCACAACTTTAACTTCCTCTATTTGGTCAAGTTGGATGTCTTCTCAGCCCTCACAAACTGTGGTCTAGACTTTCTTTGAGGTGGAAATGAGATCTTTGTTTTGTTCACTTTAATGCAAGACCGTATTTCTTTCATAAGTACCTTTGATTACTTTGGAAAATTCACGAGAGCACATCCATGTGGAAACACTGCCACCTAGTGGCCAGTCAATGTACACTACAACATAACACAATCTGTTTATTTCTATCAACATGCTAATCTAAGGCTACTTGGAGCTATAGCAGCTACACGACTGGACCACATTTCAGACCCGGTTTACGCGGCGTAACTCTCCTTTTGAAAATGGAATGTTGGATCACTTTGTCACATTTTTTTACTTCCTCTATTTGGTCAAGTTTGATGTCTTCTCGGCCCTCACAAACTGTGGTCTAGACTTTTTTTGAGGTGGAAATTAGATATTTGTTTTGTTCACTTTAATGTAAGGCCGTATTTCTTTCATAGGTACCTTTATTTACCTTTGAAAATTCACGAAAGCACATCTGTGTGGAAACACTGACACCTAGTGGCCAGTCAGTATACATTATAATATATCACGATCTGTTTATTTCTCTCAACACGGTAAGATAAGGCTACTTGGACCGATAGCAGCTCCACGACAGGACCCCATTTCAGACCACGTTTACGCGGTGTAACTCTCCTTTTGAAAAGGGAATGTTAATTCACTTTGTCACAACTTTTACTTCCTCTATTTGGTCAAGTTTGATGTCTTCTTGGTCCTCACAAACTGTGGTCTAGGCATTTTTGGAGGTGGAAATGAGATCTTTGTTTTGTTCACTTTAATGCAAGACCGTATTTCTTTCAAAAGTACCTTTAATTACCTTTGAAAATTCACGAGAGCACATCCGTGTGGAAACACTGACACCTAGTGGCCAGTCAGTATACACTACAACATATCACCATCTGTTTATTTCTCTCAACATGCTAAGCTAAGGGTACTTGGAGCTATAGCAGCTACATGACGGGACCACATTTCAGACCCGGTTTACGCGGTGTAACTCTCCTTTTGAAAATGGAATGTTGGTTCACTTTGTCACAACTTTTACTTCCTCTATTTGGTCAAGTTTGATGTCTTCTCGGCCCTCACAAACTGTGGTCTAGGCTTTTTTTTGAGGTGGAAATGAGATCTTTGTTTTGTTCACTTTAATGTATGACCGTATTTCTTTCACAAGTACCTTTGATTACCTTGGAAAATTCACGAGAGCACATCCATGTGGAAACACTGACACCTAGTGGCCAGTCAATGTACACTATAACATAACACAATCTGTTTATTTTATATCAACATGCTAAGCTAAGGTTACTTGGAGCTATAGCAGCTACATGACGGGACCACATTTCAGACCCGGTTTACGCGGTGTAACTCTTCTTTTGAAAATGGAATGTTGGTTCACTTTGTCACAACTTTTACTTCCTCTATTTGGTCAAGTTTGATGTCTT